>NW_023268293.1:2694-3026 GCF_013103735.1 Etheostoma cragini
AAAGAAAACATGGCGCTCTTCTGCAAACGCACAGCTGGGAGTGCTTGAGAGCACTTTTGAGGTGCAGCGGGATTTTTCGGCTTCGGGTGTGTTTAGGTGTGAGCCCAAATAGTCGCCGAACGACAAAGACAAGACAGATCAGGCGGTGGAACCGTGGGTATTGAAGTCCCGTTCATGCAACCGATGGATATGATCAAAACCTGTATACAGCCCAACCAGTGGATGTTGATTTGTCAAAATAGACAGTAAACTGCAAGAACATGATTTTCCTCAAGAACATTAGTTATCATGGAACTGTCAACATCTTTTACAGCAGTTATATCATGATTTAT
>NW_023268293.1:3036-3673 GCF_013103735.1 Etheostoma cragini
AAATCAGGTTAAGGGTAATAATCTCTTCAAAATGACCTCCAAAATCTCATCAATGGATCTGCGAGTTCATGTGAATGTTTTAGCAAACTTTGAAGAAAGTCCCTCCATGGGCGTCCTGTGTTATCACATTCACAAGAATGGGAAGTGCGTAAGTATGTAGAGATAGACCGACGACCCAAAAGCATAATACTTCTAGCATCAGCTGGCGCTGAGTAATAACAAGAGACAGAAAAAGAGGTGGGGGGAACAGAGTTAAGCCCTGACAGAATAGAGAACTGTGTACGCAAGTTATGTAGATAACCACATTTAAGAGTAAATTTAAAACTCTCCTCATTGATTAAGCTTATAGTTAGGGAGCGAGGAGTTGCAGCGATCGCCTAGACCGGCGGGGGAGGGTGCATATCCGCAGGCGTGGCACCCCTTCTCTTCTCTGCTTCTCTTCATAGTTGTCAGATTAATTTACAATATAATCAATAATATAATAAAACTAGAGGAAGGCAGTGCAGTTGAGCCCAATCCAGCAGGGGAGAGTTCTATCCCAACCAGGCTCCTCTCTTCACCCTGTCTCTCTTAGTTACACCGTAATAGTTTTAGACTGCCTGGGTACTTCCTTTGACACACTGAGCTCCTCTCTCCT
>NW_023268293.1:3683-4339 GCF_013103735.1 Etheostoma cragini
ATTTGTGTGCATCCATGTCCCAGAAATGCTTGTTACTGACCTAGCTCTGGCATGTCATTCCCCATTGTCCTTATATTCTTTTTCCCCCAGCATGTTTCCTTGGATCAGGGAGGCTTCAAAATCATGTTTGCAGCTGTCCCCAACGTCCTGCTACGAATCATGCGATGCCCTGTCACATCCTGCTACACTCTGCGGTGCCCTGCTACGCTCTGCTGTGCCTTGTGAGACGGTGCAGTGCCGTGCTATGCCATGAACTACTACAAACTACCATTTCTGTTTAACTGTCTTTTACTGTGACTGTTATTGCCAGTCTTCATTTCAAACCCAACCGGCCATCTATCAGAGGTTTCTTCCTATAAGGGATTGCCCAGAGAGCAGTGTCCAGCACTGCCCCAACTGGGAGCTATACGAAGGAGAAAGGGTATTAGTTCTCGCTTTCAAAAGGTATGGTGTTATGTTTGGCAATGTTTCTCAATACAGGAAACATGACAATGCATAAAAAAAAAAGTATTCTTCAAGTTTGTCTTTTTGTTTGTTAATGGCCACAAGTGAACAGTTCCTTTCTTCCTTTGACCAACATATTTCTGAGTATAAACAGTAGAGCGGAGTGGCGCAGTAAGTATATTTCAAGTCTGTTGATGCTTAACAAAGTATCT
>NW_023268293.1:4349-4978 GCF_013103735.1 Etheostoma cragini
CCATAAATACTGGAGAATAAAACAATAAATACATTATACCACAATTAATAGGTTAAGGATGCAGAGCAGAGTGGCGCAGCAGAAGCGTGCTGGGCCCATAACCCAGAGGTCAATGGATCGAAGCCATCCTCTGCTAATTGCTGTTCCTTGTACCAGCAATAAGTATATTTCATGTCTGTTGATGTTTAACCATCTGTTGCTGCAAGTGTCTGAAGTAAAATGTCTCCACTGGCTGAAGGGTTAACTTCATAGCTTATCAAGTTTATTTCATCACTAAAAATAGAAACTAAAGTGCTCATACCTGCTGTTACACCCATACAAACTGGAGCATAAAACAATAAATACATTACACTACAGTTAACAAATACTGTAAATAGAAACATGTGCGTTCGAAGTGCTTGTTGTGCTGTCTACCAGTCAGATTACCACAGGAGGTAGTACCTTTTGCAGCTTGTTTAAAGACTACCATAAACCTGCTGGAGATGCCAGGTCCTTATAAATGTAAAGCATGCGCGCTACCACTGAGCTACATCCCCTGAAGATTTTTTTTCTGAGATAGAATTAGAAGTTTCTTCATTAATCCTTTTGGCATGACTCTTGCAAGGGAATTGAAATATGTTGTGTATGGC
>NW_023268293.1:4988-5230 GCF_013103735.1 Etheostoma cragini
GTAAATGGCTGGAAATCAAACCTGGGTTAAATGATTGCACTGCTACACAACGTTCACTGCAAATCTTGTAACACAGACTGAAAAGAAATACCTTGGTGGCTTCCATTACCTATGAGATAACACAATTAAGCTCATGAAGGTACATCTGCAATTGGGTAACCTGTGATTTACTAAATTGTGTCATGGGTTTGCTCCCCCTCTTTAAGAATGCCTCTCGTTGTCAGCAGGATTCGAACCTGCGC
>NW_023268293.1:5240-5640 GCF_013103735.1 Etheostoma cragini
CAATGGATTTCGAGTCCATCGCCTTAACCACTCGGCCACAACAACCTGTAATGCAGTGCTAAACCTGTTTGCAAATTTCAAATCGTCGGATCCTCGTAGACGGAGCTCGATTGATTGATATGCTCCCTTATTTGTACCATAACAGAGATCTAGTATTTTATCAAATCGGGTTGGGTAAGTAACCTTTCTGGTTACTTCTTGATAAAAAAAGCAAGTAACCACACAACAAACAATACTGCGATGGCTGGGAATTGAACCCAGGTCAACTGCTTGGAAGGCAGCTATGCTCACCACTATACCACCATCACTGGACAACACATTTGATGCCCTTAAAGGTTGGATTTTTCCTTTTTATAAAATTGAGATATTAAGCTCAATTTCCAAAAGATGATTTTTTTAA
>NW_023268293.1:5650-5818 GCF_013103735.1 Etheostoma cragini
ACTTCAGCATGGGTTCCTAAACACATGCATACCACTGTATGCATGTATACATGCATGCATTTCAAAATGAAGGCCAGGTATGTACTTAAAAAAAAACAGAGCCATATTGACACAAAAAAGATTTTTTTACGGGAGAAAGCACCATTTTAATGACACACAGCAGACCTG
>NW_023268294.1:0-682 GCF_013103735.1 Etheostoma cragini
TGGGACAGGGTCACTGGCCAATGGGAGGACAGGGCACTGGGACAGGGCACTGGGACAGGGTCACTGGCCAATGGGAGGAAAGGATCTGATGCTAACTTGATGCTAAGCTAGCAGTGAACCAACTTGGTTAAGTAGGTCCATTTTTACTGGGTTGACTTTACAAGAACTTCACAAGAACAAAAAAAATGACAAAGAAAAGCAAACTAACACCATGTTGCTAGGTGACGGCGTGCGTGCACGGCACACGTGCACTGACCTTGCTGCTTGCGGAGTCTCTCCAGCTCCTTCATCAGATATTCCTTCTTCTTCATGCGGACGTCTCTCTCCTGCTTCAGCTTCTCTCTCTCCTCCAGAACCTGAACGCAGCACGGACACACGGAGACACACACACACGCACACAAACACAAACACACACACGCACACACACACGCACAGTTAGCTTCACCTTTCCTGTTTCCAGCCGCTACCAATAACCCGCTGACCCTGATGCATGATGGGAAACCTTTTGCTTCTGGCTCTCGTTGTTCTGCTCCTCAGAAACTCTCCTGTCATGGCCGCTGCTCGTCTTTCCCTTCTCGCCGTCGTGAACCGACGTCTTCCCCAAACCTGCCGACAACCACAACAACAGCCGGGGGTTAGATATCCAACAGCATGGGTCACAGCCGGGGGGGGGGGGGGGGGG
>NW_023268294.1:981-1457 GCF_013103735.1 Etheostoma cragini
CCCCCCCCCCCCCGTTACGTTAAAAAAAGCAAAAACAATGACAAAACAAACAAATGCGATACAAATAAAAGACATAATCATAATTAATTCATTGTTATCTTGTTAAAGCAGCGGACCGACCTTTGGCGCCGGCCTCGGCGGCGGCGGTCTTGTTGTACGGGTGTTTGTAGGGCTGAGCGGGGGGGAAGTCCTCGGGACTGTGGGGGGGCAGGGCTATGCTGGGGGGCGGGTACATGGGCGGCCACTGCTGGTGCATGTAGGGCAGGTAGTTCCCGTACTGGCTGTACCCCGGCGGGGGGAAGTTGGGCGCCAGCATGGCCGGGTGCACCTGAAACCATGAAATCTATTGTAAGTGTGTGAAAACATTATGGGATGGATCCCTCCAGAGATAGACCTTATAGTTTAACATGAAACAGAAATCACCATCACCAAACCCACCAGACTCCATGTAAATAATCACTACTTTTAGCATGTAT
>NW_023268295.1:0-4372 GCF_013103735.1 Etheostoma cragini
CGTTAGCTCAAAACACCATTCAACTGACAGCCTTTGTTGTGTTTGATGCTAACTTGTAGCTAAGCTAGCAGTGAACCAGCTTGGTAAAGTAGGTCCATTTTTACTGTGTTGACGTTACAGAAGTCTCTCGCAGAAACGCCCGAAATTAGGCGTTAAGAAACCAACTGACCTTACAATCTCGAGCCAGGTCGCTCTGCAAGGCGTCGACGGAGGCTTGTTTCCACTTCAGGATCTCCTACAAGCAGAAAAACACGGCTCAGACCTTTGTTCTCGAAGCTCACGCACTAATGTCACGAAATATATATGTCGACTAATTCCTACAGTCCACTAGGAGAGTTGGAAAAGACTGAAGTCTGACCCCGCCTCACCTTAAAGACTGTCATGATATACAGAGACTGGATCTCTTTCAGGGTCACACATTTAAAGACTACAACCGCTAGCGTTAGCTGGTAACTTGAGGGAGAGTTGCCGATGTTCTGCCGTCCGTGCAGACGGAGGTCTGAGGTCTGAGGACGGAGGTCTGCATATATCCGCCGGGAAAGCGCCCGTTGGATGACTCGCTTCAGAAGGGTTGAACATCAGCAACTTTCCCTCTTTAGCATTTAGCTTAGCACGGCAGCACAGCAACAATAACACTGGCTTTAGCCTGTTTCTCAATTCAATTTTATTTACAGTATCAATTCATAACAGTTAAACAGATAGAGCAGGTCTAGACCGCTCTATAATTTACAGATAGAGCAGGTCTAGACCCCTCTATAATTTACAGATAGAGCAGGTCTAGACCACTCTATAATTTACAGGTAGAGCAGGTCTAGACCCCTCTATAATTTACAGATAGAGCAGGTCTAGACCACTCTATAATTTACAGGTAGAGCAGGTCTAGACCACTCTATAATTTACAGGTAGAGCAGGTCTAGACCACTCTATAATTTACAGGTAGAGCAGGTCTAGACCTCTCTATAATTTACAGATAGAGCAGGTGTAAGGGCGGCATAATCGACTAAAAGACTGCAGGCCTACTAACAGGTTGTAATCTATACGTGTCTTGAGTTGGATTCAGGAGTTTGTCATCCGCATAAATACGGATATTATAAACTGTAAATAATAGAGGACCCAGCACAGAACCCTGTGGAGCCCCGGCCTTTTTTTGGCCTTTTCTAATTTTTTTTCCACCTTTTTGGGAGTTTGACTTTTTCGTCAGCCTATTTTGGCCATAGATCTTTCTCTCCTTTTACTGTAATATTTTTCCACGTTTTGTCGCATTTACTTTACCTTATTTTGTAGTCCAACTGTCAAGTAGAGTCTTAAGTCCCCAGAGTTTGAGCCAGTCCAAGTCCCCAAATAAGAGTCGGAATAGAGTGACCTTTACCTGAGTTTGAGTCAGTCACTAAATGAGAGTCCGCATCCCAATACGTCCCAAATCCTTTATACTGAAATACACACTTCACACTTGACGTTTAGCCGTCAGCATTTTAACCATGTGCAGCTACTAGCTAACGTTAGGCTAACGGTACTTGCTCCCAAGTGTAAGTAAGTTTTAACTCGAGTTAAATCCTCAAGTCAGAGTCCAAGTCATCCGCGTGCGAGCCCAAGTTGAGTCACGAGTCCAGAGAATTGTGACTTGAGTCCGAGACCAGGACTCGAGTACTCCATCACTGCTCCACGGTGTATAAAAGGGAGAACATCAGTGCAGATCGCCAGTTATTCTGTCAGTCAAATGAGCTAAAACGGGGCCATAACCCTGGTTTTAGTTTCATATCGTACCTCGAGTTTGTTCGCGGCGCTGCCGCCCGCGTTCTGGTCGACGTTGGAGGCCGACAGTGCGGCGAGGAGCTGCGCCTCCTTCTTCTCCACAATTTCTGTCAGCGCCGCAAACTTCCTCTCCAGCAGCAACTCCTTCAGTCCGCACCTCTGCTGCACCTCCAGGATGGCCTCCGTCTGCGCCTTCAGCAGATCGTCCCGCTCCTGCTGCACCTGAACACATGCACAACAAGCGTTTTCCAGAGGTTTGGGGAAGATTTAAATGACTTAAGCCCATATTCTCCTCATCTTGAGGGTCATAACTGTATTTTGAGGTTGGACCAGAATAGGTTTCCATGGTTTCATTTCATAAAAACACCATGTTTTTGTTGTACTGCACATTGCTGCAGATCCTGTTTTCACCCTGTGTGTTTAGGTCGGGGGGGGGGGGGGGGGGGGGGGGGGGACTCGTGACTTCATCAGTTTACCTTCTCAAACGCCTGAAGCAGCAGCTCGTGCTCCACCGTCAGGTCTCTCAGCTCCTTCTCCGTCACCTTCACTCGAGCTCGACTCGTCTGTCAGACACAACATCAAAGAAGTTCTCATCATTGAGTTATTTTTAGTATTCACCAGTAACGTTAGCCGTGTAGATAGACGACTAAGCTAAAGCTAAATTAAGCCAACAAATGGTCAGTTAAGGGGGCGGCTGTGGCTCAGTGGTAGAGCGGTTGCCTGCCATTGAAAGGTTGGTGGTTCAATCCCTGGCCCTGTAGTCCCATGTTAAAGTGACACTGGGCAAGACACTGAACCCCGAGTTGCCCCCGATGCTGCGTCATCGGAGTGTGTGTGTGTATTTGATCTGAGCAGTTAAGCAAGAGGAGTTAGGAGAGAAATTCAAAAGTAATGGTTTTTATTTCCCAAAAATAGTTACAAGAAAATGAAGATAAAGTTTTGGGCCCGTAATAGAGGTCTGGGGACAGGCAGCTAGCAGATAGTGAGATGTTTTCTGTATGGGACATTTTGTAGTCTAAAAGACGCGAGACATCGCCTGGAGTACCTTTTAATGTCATTTCAACCCTCATGTTGTCCTTGGGTCAAATTTCAAAAAGTTACCCGTTGAAATAACCACTAAAATGTCAACATTAAAAATATCAAAAAACATTGGAGAAAACATGAAGAAAACCACCCACAACATTGAAAAAGTGACAAAAATGTTGGAAAAAGGGAACAAAATGTTAGTTTTTTTCACGGTTGACGGGAAGACAACACAAAGGTTTAAAGCTCACCGATGTAGAAAAAAAACTAAAAATCTCAGAAAACAAATCTACAAACAGACGTAAAAAGACGTCTTGCGGCTTCGTTTCCCCCGTTCAATATTATTCATGGTCACAGGTGAATATAACTTATATTATGGTGACCTGCTTTTGCATTATTACTTTAATTACATGTTCAATTTAATTTTAAAGTCACTTACTTACACTGCTATGTTGTTTTCTTGTACTACGGCAACCAAACTTTACTTCCAGTCTACCTGCTGCTCATTGGCTGTTTGCCTGTTTTTCTTGTGTGTTTACTTGTTTGTTTTGCTCTGATTGTAGAGAATGCTGCTGTAATAAAGGATTTCCCCGCTGTGGGATGAATAAATTATCATCTAATTTAATCGTCACCACCTCTGTGCCTAAGTTAAGATCGAGATGCTAAATGTCGCTTTGTGAACCCCGGGCAGTGAACGCACCGCCATCTTGGCCTTGGCCCGGTCGTAGTGGTCCAGCTGTCTCCGGAGCTCGGGCAGCGTCCTCTGGACGTCCTGCAGAGACACGTTCAGGCGCCGGTTCTCCTGCTCGGCCGCCGACAGCTCCTTGTCCACTCGCGCCTGCCGCGCCGCCGCCTCCGCCAGCTCGTCCTGTCAAACAGAGACATATACGGTAAATAACAAGAGGCTCCTTAAAAATAATAATAATAATAATAATAATATCAATAATAATGATGATAATGATGATAATATCAATAATAATGATGATAATAATAATAATAATAAAAATGAAAATAATAATGATGATAATAATAATAATAATAAAAATAACAATAATGATAATAATAATAATGATAATAATAATGAAAATAATAATAATAATGATTGAAAATAATTTAATGATTGAAAATAATAATAATAATAATCATAATGATAATAATAATAATGATAATAATAATAATAATAATAATAATGTAATTAATAATAATAATAATAAAAATAATAATTATGTATGCTTTATTAATCACGAAAGGGGGAAATTACAATGTCTTCTCTCTGTTGTGGTAAATATTGGACAATATACAGGTTATTAATAGACAGTTAGTAATAGTAAAATTAATGAAATAAATAAATAGTATACATACAATACATACACATATACTAACACACATGTACACAAATAATTAAATATATAGTATAAGTATCAATTATGAGGAAAACAGTTGCAGCTTGTATGCAAATAATTTTGAAGAGACATCTTAAACTGGTGAAAAGAGAAAATAGCTCTAAAAGACCTCTATAATAATCCCGATAATAATAATAATAATAATAATAATGTATACTTTATTAGTCTAATGGATGTCGGGGGGGGGGGGGGGG
>NW_023268295.1:4588-4971 GCF_013103735.1 Etheostoma cragini
CCCCCCCCCCCCCCCCCCCCTACGGACTGAGTAGTCAGTGGTCTGAGAGAGTACAACTAACTAATAAAATAACTTTAAAATTGATTTTACGATTACCAGCGCATAAAAAATGATGGAAATGAAATCTTTGAACCAAATAAAACCGAATAGTATTTGACTGTAATTCTTGCACATTTTTAGCACCGCCCGGGTCCAGCTTCAATGCCAAAGAAAAGAAGTATTTACAGAGTAAAGTTATCGCCGCGGAGACTGAGAAAAGGAGCGCTTCATTTTGGTTGAAAGAAGAAACGAGGTGCTACTGGAGATATTTTCTAATTCTTTACACACACAGACACACACACACACACACACACACACACACACAGACAGACACACACACAGAC
>NW_023268296.1:0-1197 GCF_013103735.1 Etheostoma cragini
TATACTATGACTTTTTAAAATGTTTTTCGACATGCTATACTATGACTTTTTTCAACATACTATACTATGACTTTTTTATGACTTTTCCGAAATGCTATACTATGACGTTTTTCGACATACTATACTATGACTTGTTATAAAGTTTTTTGATATTGCTATACTATGACTTTTTAAAATGTTTTTCGACATGCTATACTATGACTTTTTTTGACATGCTATACTATGACTTTTTTCGACATACTATACTATGACCTTTTTAACATGCTATATTATGACTTTTTTGACATGCTATACTATGACTTTTTTCGACATACTACTATGAACTTTTTATGACTTTTTCTACAAGCTATACAATGACTTTTTCCAACATAATATACTATGAACTTTTCGACATACTACTATGGACTTTTTATGACTTTTTTCGACATATTATACTATGACCTTTTTTGATTTTTCGACATGCTATACTATGACTTTTTTTGACATGCTATACTATGACTTTTTTCGACATACTATACTATGACATTTTTAACATGCTATACTATGACTTTTTTGACATGCTATACTATGACTTTTTCCAACATAATATACTATGACTTTCTCGACATGCTATACTATAACTTTTTTCGACATGCTATACTATGACTTTTTTTGACATACTATACTATGACGTTTTTTGACATGCTATACTATGACTTTTTTTGACATACTATACTAAGACCTTTTCAACATGCTATACTATGACTTTTCCAACATGCTATACTATGACTTTCTCGACATGCTATACTATGACTTTTTTCGACATACTATACTATGACGTTTTTTGACATGCTATACTATGACTTTTTTCGACATACTATACTATGATGTTTTTATGACTTTTTTGACATACTATACTAAGACCTTTTCAACATGCTATACTGTGACTTTTTTCAACATACTATACTATGACCTTTTTATGACTTTTCCGACATGCTATACTATGACGTTTTTATGACTTTTTGACATGCTATACTATGACTTTTTTATGACTTTTCCAACATGCTATACTATGACGTTTTTCGACATACTATACTATGACTTTTTAAAATGTTTTCCGACATGCTATACTATGACTTTTTTCAACATGCTATGCTATGACGTTTTTCGACATACTATACTAGGACTTTTTATAACGTTTTTCGACATGCTATACTA
>NW_023268297.1:0-1284 GCF_013103735.1 Etheostoma cragini
CCCCTCTCTCCTCCCTCTCTCTCCTCCCCCTCTTCTCCCCCTCCTCCACTAACATCACACAGTCCATGGTGGTAATAGCCCTGAGAAACAACCCATGTGGACATTTTTCTGTCTGTCTTTTCCGTCCATCGAGTGTCTTCCTGTAAATAAAGGGACGTTGTCTCAGACGGGGTGAAAGCAGCGGGTTGGGGACCGACCTCGGAGCCACTTGGAGTCGTACTTGACGGTCCTGAGGACGGGGCGTCCGTCTCCGAGACTCCTGTAGATGACGGAGTCGCTGGCCAGGAAGTCCGTCATGGTGGCGGAGTAGAAGTCTCCCCCTGGGGGGGCAGAGACCACGTCACTAAACCCGGCTTCCCAAGAGGTCTTCAGATGTTACATCAAATATATATTTAAAAAAATATGTAAATAATTTTTTATAAAATAACTGAAAATAAATATAAAGCATAAAAAATAAATAAATAAATTGATATTTTAAAAAATATCAAAAAATTTATATTTATAAAAAACAAAACATCAAAAGACATGAACAAATATATAAAAAATACAAAAAAGTAATAAAAAAGTAATACAAATTTAAAAAAGATATAAAAAGATATAAAAAAAATATTGAAAATATTTTTAAAAATATGAACAATATATCAAAAAATATACATCAAGAAATATACAAAAAAACAAAAAATATATATAAAAAAAATATACATCAAGAAATATACAAAAAACTAAAAATATATATAAAAAAAATATACATCAAGAAATATACAAAAAAAAATAAAGAATATATCACAAAAAATATATCACAAAAAATATATATAAAAATATATAAAAATATAAAAATACATAAAAAAATATTAAAAATATAAATAAAAATATATAAAGATATGTGGTAGCCAGGGAAGGCAATATATATGACATTGTATTAAATTATATTATATTATAAAATAATATAAAGCAATACATTATTTTATAAAAAAATAACTGTAAAACTAAAGTTAATAAGTTAGTGTTGCGTAGTGTTGAAAACGTCAAAAAAAGTGACAAACATTGAAGAAAGCGTCAAAAGTGTTGATTTTTAATTTTGACGGGAACACAAGGGTTAAATAATTACTTATAATTAATTATAAAATAAAGGATTGAGGATTTTTCAGCAGGTAAATCAATTATATCTAATGACTCACCTGCGAACAGCCCGACGTTGGACTGTCCCGACTCAAAGGGACAGCGAGCCTGACCGACCACTTCCTCCCCGACCTGCTCCAGGGACACCATCTGGGGGGGGGGGGG
>NW_023268298.1:0-1826 GCF_013103735.1 Etheostoma cragini
AAGTTCTGACACATCCTTCATTTTTCACTGATGATTTAACCCTCCTGTCGTCTTTGGGTCCAATTTAACCCATTTTCAGAAATATGGTTTTCTTTCCCTAAACGAATTAGGGTTCCATGTAACCCTCTTCTCTAGTAACATGAAGGATCTGTACACTACTTTCATTGGATTTGGGGTGTTTTATTCAGTTGTAAAGCATATTTCTGCTTTTTAAACTCAAACTTAGGTTTATTTACCGTGAATTGCAAGAATAAGTGTAAAACTTGTATCAGTTGATAGTAAACATAAATTAAAAATAAACAAAACTCAAGCAAAAAGTGCTGAAAGCCTAGGGGGAATTTCTTTTTTGAAAAAAGTGTAAATTTCTTTATCTGGGAGGACAACACAAGGGTTAAGGTCGCCCATCAGATGATGGAGTTCTACTATCTGTCCACTAGATGGAGCTAACTGACCATCTAATGAGCTAAAGATCAGCAACATCAACTCTGCTGCTCACTCGCCTAATGGCGTCCTGGTGATTAATCCTGTTACCAGAGACTGTAAAACAAGAAGCTGTTGCATAATGTCTAGGGATTATAGGAAATGGAAGAAGAACTAATGACTGTATCTGATACGGCCCGTCAAAGACCCTAAGGCCCGTCAAAGACCCTAAGGGCCCGTCAAAGACCCTAAGGCCTGTTAAAGACCCTAAGGCCTGTCAAAGACCCTAAGACCTGTCAAAGACCCTAAGACCTGTCAAAGACCCTAAGAACTATAAAGGTCCTAAGGCCTGCCTAAATACATTTAGCTCATAATACTTGGGTACTTTTAACTCAGTAGACCTTTAACTTGTACTAACGCAGTAGGCTTTGACAGTGTGTATTAGTACTTTAACTGTAGTACAGAATAAACACTACAGACTTCAGATTATTTCATGAGTTGTGTGTCCTGAATATAAATAATAGGTGAGTTTCAGTTTTGTACATTTGACTTCCCAAATATTGATTTTGGAAACAGCTCCATTATAGTTAGCATGGTTAGCATTGGTTAGCTCCTGTTGTTGGAGCAGCTGGTGATCCTGAACACGGGGAGCTGTTAGGATTAATCACTGTTACAGTTAACCCTAACCAAGCTACACTCTTCTCTAACAAAACACATGTTTACAGTTTAATGAAAGATCAAAAATCAGCTGAAAAGTGGAACTTACCAGATGTTTAACGGGGGAGAAAGATCTGCGTCACAACAAGACAAAGTGAAAGTAAAAAACTACTGACTCACAAAGAGCAGGGCGTTCACCAGTGAGAGAGAGAGAGAGAGAAAGAGAGAGGGAGGAAGTGGGGGGGGGGGGGGGGGGGGGGGGGGGGGAGGAGAGAAGCTTTATTCAGTTCCACAGTCTTGTTCTGAACGCATCACAATAATCTCATATCAAATATTCTCTTTTACAAGAGTGTTCTGCAAGTGGCAGCAGCGGTTTCCAATAGACACAGAGACACTTCCAGGTCCATACATAGACACACTTTCACTCAGATTCAAACAACAATGTCATCATAAAAACCTGGGTCCTAAATCCATTTAAAACCAGTGTCATCCAGACTGCCTTTCTGCCAGGTCCTTTAAAATCCTTAAAAAGAATAAAGTGAGACCAACTCCTTCAACTGGACTTCATTCTGAAGCTGATTCCGTGCAGATGGGGCTGCAAAATGTAAAGGCTTTTTGCCAAAGTCAGTTAAAGTGGATAGTGATTGTGTTTGTGTTAACACTAACCCTAACCCCCCTAACCTTAACCCCCCTAACCCTAACCCCCATAACCCAAACAGCCTAACCCTAACCCCCCTAACCCTAACCCC
>NW_023268299.1:0-1388 GCF_013103735.1 Etheostoma cragini
TTTCACCTCCAGTGTCCCTGCACAGCGACTGGCCCCCCCCACCAACCTGACAGGCTCTGAACAGAAACCAGAGAGTCATCAGCGAAAGATCAAAGTGAGTATTATTAGAAGAGACATGAACCAATCAGAGCCTCAGCTCCTCTTCTACCTGAGCAGGTGAGTCCAACAGCTTTTCCAGGTGAGCAGGTGGTTCTATCTGAGCCTGAGCTTCTACAGTCCAGGAGAGCAGACTCATGGCCTCCACACTGGAACTCTTTGGTCCTCATTGGAGGCTCCACGTCTCCATAGAGCGCCCCCTGGAGGACTGAAGGAGCCCCACAGCCAAGCTCCCTGCAGACCACCTCTGCATCCTGCTGGTCAAAGTCCTGTTCACACACTGAGGACCAGGTCTGGGTAGACTGGTTAGTCTTCACTTCCAGTCTGCCTGAGCACAGACTGGTCCCGTTCACCAGCCTGACAGAGTCTGGAGAGATGATAGAAGATAACAGAGAGAGAGAAAAGACCCCAGACCCAGAACAACAAGTCCCTGATCCAGACTGGACTCAGCACCGCTCCAACAGAAGATCATCACTAACACCAGAACTCATCTTTAAAAAGGCTTTTATTAAATACAGTATATATATATAGAAAATAAAAAATATAATATAATATATATATATATTATATTTTTTTATTTTAATTTTACAACTCCATCTGACTCGGCTTCAGATGAAGTCCAGTTGAAGGACTTGGTCTCCCTAAAGGCTTTTTAAAGGACCCGGCAGAAAGGCAGTCTGGATGTCCCTGGTTTTAAATTGATTTAGGACCCGGGTTTAATGAGGACATTGTTGTTAGAATATGAATGAAAGTGTCTCTGTATATGTGTTGTAGTGTGTATATGTGTTGTAGTGTATATGTTCTGTATTTGTATATCTTTTCTAGTCTTAACGACTACTCAAAGCACTTTTACATCATACAGGAAACATTCACCATTCACACACAGTCATACACATCTACACACCTGCTCATCAGATAAACACTCACACACATTCACACTCCGATGCGCAGCACTGGAGGCAACTCGGGGTTCAGGGTCTTGCCCAAGGACACTTCGACATGGGACTGGAGGGCCAAGGGATCGAACCCCCAACCTTCCGATTGGCAGCCAACCGCTC
Organism: Etheostoma cragini; assembly: GCF_013103735.1. Lineage (NCBI taxonomy): Eukaryota > Metazoa > Chordata > Actinopteri > Perciformes > Percidae > Etheostoma > Etheostoma cragini. The sequence continues at coordinate 1,155 of NW_023268299.1, forward strand.
TACCACTGAGCCACAGCCACCCCTAGTGCGTGTATATGTGTTGTAGTGTATATGTGTTGTAGTAAAACGTGTATTAATGTCATGAAGAAGAAAGAAAAGATGAAAAATCTCCAAAAAGATCAAAAGACAGATTATTCAGTCATATAATATTAATAATAATAATATTAATAATATTTCATCATTTACACTTTCAACAGAACAGAGAACTACTAACTGCTGTTTGCTGACTTTATT
>NW_023268300.1:0-1415 GCF_013103735.1 Etheostoma cragini
ACACACACACACACACACACACACACACACACACAGAACACCTTTCTCTCCGACGAAGGGCAGAGACCAGGTGAAGACGTCCATGAAGTTGGGCAGCCAGTACGGGTGGGGGGAGCAGTTAAACTGCCGGATGTTCATCACGTTATTCTCGTATTTCAGCACCGCCGCTGAGGACAAAACACACACACACACACACACACACACACACACACACACATAAACATCTTCTACTGCATGATGCACCTCGTTGTCTCCCGTTGCCAGGGCTTCAAGGTTTTCCAAGCTGTTGCCATGGTTTCCGTCCTTCACGTCTCCTACCTTTGTTGTTGTACACGTCCAGGTAGTTGGGAGCAGAGAAGATGGTGATTAAAGAAGGAAAGCCTGTCGTCTGACTTTTCCTGTACATTCGATACCTGACGGACAGAAAAACAGAAGATAAAGATAAGACAGGGTGAACAGAAAGAAAAGAAAATATAACAAAAAATATTAAAACAAAGGATAAGGTGAAAGAAAAGAAGCTAAAGATAAACGAAGATGATGAAAAGATGTTAATGCAATAAAAAGGCAAAAGATAAGACAAAAGAAAATAAGATCAGGATAATATTAAATGAAGAAAAGTAGCCATGAAGATAAGGAAAATATAAATAATAATAAGTCAAAGCATTAAGAAAATAAGAAGATAAAAAGGTACTTTAAGATCAAAGAAAATTTGAAACAAAGAAAATGATAAACAATTGCATAAGATAAAGAAAAGACAAAGCAGCTGTAACCCTCCTGTTGTCTCGGGCCCCTTTAAAAAATATCTATATGAATATCTATGAAACTGAGTTTCCTTTTCACCAAATTACCACAAAAACATGGATTGATTCCTAACAACCATCTTTGGAAATAAAATTAATCACTTTCATTCCTCTGATTTTAACTATTAGTCAACATATTTCCTAATATACCATAAATATTAGGTATAATTCTATAAAAATGAGGGTTATTGACCACAAATACCAAAAAGGAGTAACACTAGTAAGGTGGTGGTAGTGTAAAGTCTGGAGAAAGGGACAAAAATGTCACATTTTTGTCCATTTTTGGTCCAGGAGGACAACACAAAGGTTAAAGACAAAGGATGTGATTTACAAAAAATAAAAATAAGAAACATAGTAATAAGAAATGTCTCACCCTGCATCCTGAGCTTCATGTGCTCGTATTACAGACAACAGGTTATTGTTCATCAGGAAGTCACATACTGCTGGGTAACTGGAAGAGCCGGAGAAAGAGAGCGTTAACAACGTAACTCAACATGTATTCAAACTGAAACGGGGGTGCTAGAGCTGTAATCGGGTCTTAAAAGTAGTGATTATTTACATGGAGTCTGGTGGAGATATGCTGCTCTATACACACTAAAAGTAGTGATTATTTAC
>NW_023268301.1:0-2197 GCF_013103735.1 Etheostoma cragini
AACAGTTTAAATGTTTATTACCAACAATCAATAAGTGCAAATTCGTTGGAAAATTAAACTTGCAAGATGGGCTTTAATGACAAGGAATTCATTGATTTTGTTAAATCTGACCTCAAAAATTATTAGGACATAAACAACACACCTGACACATCTCCTATCATGTTGTGGGACTGTGCAAAGGCCTATTTAAGAGGTAGTCATACACCACAGCAAAAAAAAGGCAAAAAACAGCCAAACAGAAATATTTAGAAGATAGAATTCGAGACCTGGATCTTCAACATAAAAAGACTGGAGCATCCAAAATTCTGAATGAGTTGAATACATCACGTAGAGAGCTCCAAGATTTATTATCAGAAAAGATAGAAGGTAACCTTCGTTTTGCTAAGCAACAGTATTATGAAAATGGAAATAGAGCGAGCAGACTTCTGGCCTTCCGACTTAAAAAAACAACAGTCCTCAAATGTTGTTCAAAAGCTGAAATCGGGCAATAAATCCATCTTAAAACCAAAGGATATTGCTGAAACATTTGCTGAATTTTATAAGGTTTTGTACCGAGACACCGACACTTGCAGTGATGAGAATAAAATAAGTGACTACTTACGAAATGTACAAATTTCTGAATTATCTGATACTGCAGCTAAACAATTAGATAAGCCTATTCAAGTAGAAGAAATTAAAAATGTTATTTTATCCCTTAAAAATAATAAGAGTCCTGGCCCCGATGGATTCATAAATGAATTTTACAAATGTTTCATAGACATCGCTACTCCACTTTTGTTGGAAGCATACCGCTTTTCTTTAGAAACTAAAACAATGGCGCCATCCTGGTCTGATGCCACAATTGTTGTATTGCATAAAGAAGGTAAAGACCCCACTGACTGCGGGTCATATAGGCCATTATCCATGCTGAATGGGGATGTACGCATTCTAACTGGTATTCTGGCAAGACGATTAAATGTCATAATAAATCAAATCATACATCCAGACCAAACCGGATTTATTGTCGGAAGGCACTGTGGAAATAATCTGCGTCGTTTATTAAATATTATGTCTCACCAAAAAGAAAATACAGCTATGACAGCTGTAATATCTTTAGATGCCCAAAAGGCTTTTGATCGTGTGTCGTGGAAATACCTTATTCAAACATTAAAGAGGTTTAAATTTGGGCCCAAATTCATAGATTGGATACATGCATTATATTCCTCTCCACAAGCGGTTGTAAGAGTTAATGGTTTCAGGTCGGAAAGTTTTAAGTTGGAACGCGGATGCAGGCAAGGGTGTCACCTCTTTTGTTTGCAATTAGCATCGAGCCACTGGCCCAGCTTATCAGGGACAATGATGAAATCAAAGGGATTTTGATTGGCACAGAGGAACATAAAATATCTCTTTATGCAGATGATGTACTCCTGTATTTGTCTGATCCTACATCATCAATACCACGTCTGAGAGAAATGATTTCTGTTTATGGACATTTTTCTGGCTATAAAATAAACGTTGATAAGACAGTGGCAATGGATGTCAATAGCAATATTCCATTGGGGGTTAAACAACAGAGCGGTTTTAGGTGGCCAAGGGAAGGCATTAAATACCTAGGCATCAGTATCCCCCTCTCATTAAATGATTTGTATCACGTTAATTACACTAAAACACTGGATATAATTAAAAAAGACCTGTAGCGATGGTCGGCATTGCCTTTGTCCCTCCTCGGTCGCATTGAGACCATTCGCATGAATCTGTTACCCAGATTATTGTATTTGTTCCAGATGTTACCAGTCGGCATACCTAGGTCCACGTTCGTTGAATTGGATAAAATCATATCAAAATTTATATGGCAAAGCAAGCGCCCTCACATAAAATATAAAACACTACAAAGAAGTAAGACGGAAGGGGGTCTCAAGCTTCCGGTTTTAAAATACTATTTCTGGGCAGCTCAGTTAAAGCCTTTATTTTCGTGGATCCAACAGGATTCTCAAACAAGATGGCTCAGCGTTGAGCAAGCAAAGTGCTCAGTACCATTAATGGTATTGCCATTTTTAGATATCCCAGTAGAGGAACTGCCATTGTGGACTAAAACCACACTTGGCATTTGGAACAAAGTACGAGTTTCTTTCGGGCTACTGAGAGGTTTATCAATTTTAACAAGCATTGGACATATTAAATCTTTCACACCCAATCTCCTGGACAAAAACTTTTCTAA
>NW_023268302.1:0-1113 GCF_013103735.1 Etheostoma cragini
GTGTGTGTGTGTATGTGTGTGTGTGTCTCTGTGTGTGTGTGTGTGTTACCTGGTTACTGCCCGTGTGCAGACCGTCACCATGAAGCAGGACCCCACTATCACCCAGCCCCACCCCCCGTCTGGGGGCGACACCGCCCCCCCTCGCCGCTTTGCCATTGGAGCTGCTGGGTCTGAACCCACAACCCCGAGACGCCGGCTCCCGTCCCTGTTCAGGACCCGGTCCTGAGGGACGTCTGGACCCGGTCCCGAATGAAGTCTGGACACGGTTCCAAAAGAGGTCTGGACCCGGTCCCAAAGGAAGTCTAGACCTGGTCCCAAAGGAAGTCTGGACCTGGTCCCAAAGGAAGTCTGGACCTGGTCCCAAAGGAAGTCTGGACCCAAATTAAATACAACACCTAAACTAAAAAAGGAAAGCAAGCAGAAAACCTGTTTTAGTACCCTTTAGTGTGTGTTTGTGTGTGTGTCTGTGTGTGTCTGTGTGTGTTTTTGTGTGTGTCTGTGTGTGTTTGTGTGTGTGTTTGTGTGTGTGTCTGTGTGTGTTTGTGTGTGTGTCTGTGTGTGTGTGTGTCTGTGTGTGTTTGTGTGTCTCTAAAACTAAAAACAAATTGAATATTATAAAAACCTTTTAAACTATGTAGACCCGGTCCCGATGGAGGTCTGGACCGGGTCCCGATGGAGGTCTGGACCCGGTCCCGAAGGAGGTCTGGACCCGGTCCCGAAGGAGGTCTGGACCCAGAAAGTAATCCTCCAGAGGGAATAATGCGTCTCTGTCGTACCTGCGTGTGATCCGTCTCCAGGTGGTGTTAGCAGCCGAAAACCAGAAAAACCTGCAGAAAGAGGAGCTGTGTGTGTGGTTTTGAGTGTGTGTGTGTGTGTGTGTGTGTGTGAGAAGTTAAAAAGTGTCAGCAGTCAATAAGCCACTGATCCTGAATCATTAACCCGCCTCAGGCTTGAACTCTGGAGGTGACCAGATAGTGACCAAGCGCACCCTCTATCCTTTGGTATCTCTGAAGACAAGCGCACCCGGGTCCTCTGCAGGCCCCTCTGTCTCTGAAAACAAGCGCACCCTTCTCTCCCAAGCCCCTCTATCTCTGAAAACAAGCGCACCCTTCT
>NW_023268303.1:0-257 GCF_013103735.1 Etheostoma cragini
AAGAAATCCAAGTCTTGTGTCCGTGAGTAATTTTTTCCACTCAAGTCCTCGAACCTAACAAGATTTATGAGGAAAAAAATAATATGTATTTTTAATTGAATCTGTAAGATGTGCAAACTTAATGAAGGCACTGTAGTTTAACACAAGACAGAAGGAATCACCTAGTTGAAATACACTAAGGTACAATGTGTCACAGTGACAAATTGATAACAGATATACATGTTTGCATAAACATGGAGACAATAAGGCATTTTAAA
>NW_023268303.1:483-647 GCF_013103735.1 Etheostoma cragini
ATGCACTATATCTCCTTGCCTATTTTTATTGACATACATAGCATGGTGTAATTTTACAGCTGCAAAAACTAATAAATTATTTAAACAAATTCTTCACGTGATATGGGAACTGAACATTGTCTCAAAACACTGCAGGAACTATGTATAACTCTGCCATACCATAC
>NW_023268303.1:840-1055 GCF_013103735.1 Etheostoma cragini
TAGTACTCATCCTCCCTAACAGCTGTGAATAATGCAATAGTGCAAAATTATAACAAAGTGCATCATATACTGTAATATACAAGCATATGTCATGTGATAATCAATCAAGATCAAGATAACTTTATTGTCCCCTGAGGGAAATTTGTCTTGGGCATCAGTATTACATAATGTTGCTGTAAACATCATTAAACACACAGACTTTACACACACATACA
>NW_023268303.1:1181-1354 GCF_013103735.1 Etheostoma cragini
AAACCTCTGACTGCCCCATCCCAGTATCAAGATATGTAAAAAATATTGAATCATGAGATCCACTAACCTCCTTTGTAGTGTTTTTCTAGGCAAATAAAAAAGGGATCCTGGAATATGCCTTTCCTCTTTCCTTTTTATATTCTGCCAATTTGAATGGCCTTTCTGACCCAGGC
>NW_023268303.1:1420-1708 GCF_013103735.1 Etheostoma cragini
GTTAAATGTTCTCATTTTCTGCACAGCTTGTTTCAGTAGATCAGGTGCTGCTACTTCTGGGTCTGTAAATAATGGGAGCGTTTTCCTTCCTAGAGGTTTTAAATCCGTTCCATCAGTTCCATGTGGCACCAATCAATCCTACGTTTATCTAGTAAAATAAATATGTAAATAATTTATACTTAGGTAAAATTAATTCACAAATACACACAAATACAAATAGAGCTTTGCAAAATTGTCTAGGACGGTCAAACTTGACTGGACAGGTTTTCTTTCTTTAGGCCTATTTCT
>NW_023268304.1:0-1077 GCF_013103735.1 Etheostoma cragini
GAGAGATGTGATCTCTTTTCCTGGTTCCTGTCAGAACAGGTGCTGCAGCATTCTGGATCAGCTGAAGAGTCTTTATGATGGATAGATGGAGAAGGACTCAAGTAATTTTGTTCTTCTATGATGCCCTTTGTTCTATGCTTCTAAATAGCATACTTGTTTTTATGTGTATGGTGTACAGCACAACTGCAGATTACTACAGTTATGTTTTGTATTGTGTAAATGAAGTGTCTGAGCGAGCGCATTTAGGTTCAAACGTGCTGTATGTTGGTCTTTTGGCTGAGATAATTTTCAGTTGCCATTTGTGCAAAATTTGCAAATTTCTTCTTGGGAAAATATAATGAGCCAAAAGGGGGGTGACATTAAAAAACTAATAAATAAAAACTGTTTTGGCTGAAAATTGTTATTTTCAACTACTCTTTGACTAGCATCAGAACAGGGGGAATTTATCCCATCTTTTCACTAAACTGCATAAGTGAGACCCTGGAAAACCTACTTTGAATAGTCTTTATCTTTTTAGTGACAGCTCAAATTCAATTCTTTCGATATGCCTGATGTAGTAGTTTGAGGTCTTGAGGTCGTGTGATGAGTGAGTAAGTGTAAATTCAAGTTTCCCATTAACGAGGCGTTTTGAACACAACACGTTCGGTTTGAACGCAGCCGTTATTGCGTGGAAAGGCGCCCAAATATCGTGGTCAGAGATCGGGGAAAAACGGTCGGTGCATAAAGTCACGGTAAGTTTTTAATGTAATGTTTCTGCTGAAAACTGATATATTCAGCTATTCTGGTTTTTCGTACTTTGCATGATATTGGCTAATGGCAAGTCAGTAAATTTAAGAACTTATTTTGCAGTTCAAGGGCAACTCTTGTCAACTTTGGCATTTCAAGGCAAATGTTTAGAAATAAAATTAAATAAATTGATGCTTTGTCTTAGCAGTGTAAGAACGAGAATTAACGCTAATGCTTGAATGAATCTTCAATTAGCTAACGTTAGCTAGCTAATGGTTGTAACTTAACTTAATGCTCGCTAACGTTACCAGAAAACTAACCATTCATGCAGTAACATAAAATGCAAATTCA
>NW_023268305.1:0-1700 GCF_013103735.1 Etheostoma cragini
GTGTTGCGTGTCCTGTGTGTGTCCTGTGTGTGTTGCGTGTCCTGTGTGTGTCCTGTGTGTGTTGTGTGTCCTGTGTGAATTGTGTGTTCTGTGTGTTTTGCGTGTCCTGTGTGTGTTGCGTGTCCTGTGTTTGTTGCATGTCCTGTGTGTGTCCTGTGTGTGTTGTGTGTTCTGTGTGTGTTCTGTGCGTGTCTTGTGTGTGTTTCGTGTCCTGTGTGTGTCCTGTGTGAATTGTGTGTTCTGTGTGTTCTGTGTCCTGTGTATGTTGCGTGTCCTGTGTATGTTGCGTGTCCTATGTGTGTTGCGTGTTCTGTGTGTGTCCTGTGTCCTATGTGTGTTGCGTGTCTTGTGTGTGTTCTGTGTGTGTTGCGTGTTCTGTGTGTGTCCTGTGTCCTGTGTGTTTTGCGTGTTCTGTGTGTGTCCTGTGTCCTGTGTGTGTTCCGTGTCCTGTGTGTTTTCTGTGTGTGTTGCGTGTCCTGTGTGTTTTCTGTGTGTGTTGCGTGTTCTGTGTGTGTTCTGTGTGTGTCCTGTGTCCTGTGTGTGTTGCATGTTCTGTGTGTGTCCTGTGTGTGTAGCAGGCTGACGTTGGTGGTGAGGATGCTGAAGACCCGGGGGCAGAAGTTCTGGTTCAGGGTTTCTCCCGGCAGCAGTCGGCTAAGACAGCTGTAGCGCTGCAGCAGCTTCTCATGCAGCCGCCAGCGCAGGGACCCCCCCACGGTCTGCTCGGCCACCAGCAGGGCCCCCCCCAGCAGCTCCGGGAACTGGACCAGGGGCACAATGGAGAGAGAGCGGGTTAGACGGGTTAGTTATGGTCAGAGTTATTGTTAGAGTTTTGGTCAGAGTTATGGTCAGAGTTATGGTTATAGTTATGGTCAGAGTTATGGTCAGAGTTATGGTTATAGTTATGGTCAGAGTTATGGTTATAGTTATGGTCAGAGTTATGGTCAGAGTTAGGGTTAAAATTATGGTCAGAGTTATGGTGATAGTTATGGTCAGAGTTATGGTCAGAGTTATGGTCAGAGTTATGGTTATAGTTATGGTCAGAGTTATGGTCAGAGTTATGGTCAGAGTTATGGTTATAGTTATGGTCAGAGTTATGGTTATAGTTATGGTCAGAGTTATGGTCAGAGTTATGGTCAGAGTTATGGTCAGAGTTATGGTCAGAGTTAATGTCAGAGTTATGGTCAGAGTTATTTTTATAGTTATGGTCAGAGTTATTGTTAGAGTTATGTTCAGAGTTATGGTCAGAGTTATGGTTATAGTTATGTTTAGAGTTATGGTCAGAGTTATGGTTATAGTTATGGTCAGAGTTATGGTCAGAGTTATGGTTATAGTTATGGTGTTGGGATGTCACCTTTTTGTCTAACGCCAGGTTGTCTCCTCTAGACAGAACCGCCTCCAGAGTCTCCTCCAGGTGATTCATCAGAGCGTCCAACACCTTAGCAACAATAACAACAATAACAATGACAACGACAACAACATCAACAACATTAACAACAACAACAACAATGACAACAACGAGGACAACGACAACAACATCAACAACATCAACAACAACAACAACCATGACAATAACAACAACAACAACAAGGTATATATAAAGGTACGTTAGAGAAAACAAATGTTCTGAAGAACGTATGTGTGGTTCTGGGTTGTTAAATGTTGATATATACATACTGCTATGTGTATATATATATATA
>NW_023268306.1:0-1145 GCF_013103735.1 Etheostoma cragini
ATAAAAAAGTCATAGTATAGCATGTCGAAAAAGTCATAGTATAGTATGTCCAAAAAAAGTCATAGTATAGTAATTCAACAAAAGTCATAAAAAAGTCATAGTACAGTATGTCGAAAAAGGCCATGGCATAGAATGTCGTAAATAAGTCATGAAAAGTCATAGTACAGTATGTTGAAAAAATAATAATATAGCATGTCGAAAAAATCATTGTATAGTATGTCAAAAGAAGTGATTAAAAAGGTCACAGCATGGTATGTCAAAAAAAAGAGTTTAAAAAGTTTTTATAGCATAGTATGTTAATAAAGTTATTGAAAACGTCATGGGATAGTATCAACAAAAAAATCACAGTATACTATGTTTGTAAAGTAATGGTATAGAATGTCGAAAAAAGTCATAAAAAAGTCATAGAATTGTATTTTGAAAAAGTCATAGTATAGTATGTCGAAAAAAGCTATTGAAAACGCCATGGGATAGTATCACAAAAAAATCATAGTATTGTATGTTGAAAAAGTAATAGTATAGTATGTCAAAAAAAGTCATTACAAAGTCATAGTATTGTATGTCCGTAAAAATCATAAAAAATTCATAGTATAGCATATCGACAAAGTCACAGTATAGTATGTCAAGAAAGTAATAGAATGGTATGTCAAAAAAAAGTCACAAAAAAGTCATAGTATTGTATGTCCAAAAAAGTCATAAAAAAGTCACAGTATAGCATGTCTGAAACTCGGAGTATAGTATGTAGAAAAAGTAATAGTATAGTTTGTCAAAAAAGTAATAGTATAGTATGTCGAAAAAAGTCAGAGTATAGTATGTCAAAAAAGTAATAGCATAGTATGTCAAAAAAAGTCCCAAAAAAGTCACAAAAAGTCATAATATAGCATGTCGAAAAAGTCATAGTATAGTATGTCAAAAAAGTAATAGTATAGTATGTCGAAAAAAGTCATAGAAAGTCATAGTATTGTATGTCCAAAAAATTCATAAAAAAGTCATAGTATAGCATGTCGAAAAAGTCATAGTATAGTATGTCGAAAAAAGTCATAAAAAAGTAATAGTATAGTATGTCAAAAAAGTCACAAAAAAGTCATAAAAAGTCATAGTATAGCATGTCGAAAAAGTCAGAGTATAGTATGTCAACAAAGTAA
>NW_023268307.1:0-1301 GCF_013103735.1 Etheostoma cragini
GACAGACAGGGAGACAGACAGACAGGGAGACAGGACGGGGGACAGAGAGACAGACAGGGGGACAGAGAGGGAGACAGACAGGGAGACAGAGAGGGAGACAGAGAGACAGAGAGGGGGGGGAAGAGAGGGAGACAGGACAGATATTTGATGGATATGTTAGACATCCAGTAGCAAGACAATAATAACACACATACACACGTATACACACATTTACACACACATATATACACATGGTAGACTGTGTGTAATGGTGAACAATGCAGTAGATCATGATTAAATATTAACTGTGACTATTAAATATTAAGATAAAAACCTATAAACTGAGTGATTTAATAAGAACAATATGTAACAGGGAATAAGTTAAAAAGATGTAAATGCGTTTAAAAGGCAACAAAAACGTCAAAAAACGTGACTAAAACGCCGAAAATCGCGACTAAAAACAGCAGAAAAGGCGCTGAAAGAGACATTGAAAAAGACGACGAAAACACATAAAAACGCAGCTAAAATCACCAGAAAAAGTGTTAAAGAGACATTGAAAGAGACATCAAAAACACATATAAGCGCGACTAAAAACAGCAGAAAAGGCGCATTGAAAAAGACAAAAACACATAAAAACGCAGCTAAAAACACCAGAAAAAGCATTGAAAAAGCATTGATAGAAGCGTTGATAGATGCTGGAGGAAAAGGCGTCATGAACCTTTGTTCATGGGAAAGGATGAGGAGAGGTGATAACTTCCTGTTTACGTACGACGCATGATGACACGGGGTGTTGTTACCCCAGACGTCGGAGCAGCTGCCCCCCCCCGTCTGACGAAGCATTACTACTTTACAGTAAACACGCCAGACGCTTCCTGAACACACACACGCCGATCCAATCTCCGTCAAACGCGGCCCCGCCGACGGTTTAACCTGCGAGACTCGACGACAGCGTCTCCCCGAGACGACGACGTCAGAACGTTGGAAAACGGAGCTAAAAACACCAGAAAAGGTGTTGAAAGAGAAGTTGGAAAAGACGACAAAAAACACACAGAAACGCCGTCGTCTCGGGGAGTCTCCCATCAAACGAGGCCTATTCCTGGAAAGTGTCAATAATGGATGCCCGACCAGAGAAGGAACGCCATCGGTCGGCTTCTCTAACGGGGGACGGGGGCCTCGCCGCCTCCTAAAGCACGAGGAAGGAAACACACAAACCCCCAAAAACTTCCACGGATCAAACGGCGCTCACAAAGACCTCTCCGTCAAGTCAAAAAGTTTGTGTCAGAGAGGAAGACGGCGAGTGCAGGGGAGGGGGGGGGGGGGGG
>NW_023268307.1:1492-2349 GCF_013103735.1 Etheostoma cragini
GGGGGGGGGGGGACATGAAACGGACTGGAATAAGAAGAGAACAGAGGAGGAAGACAAGTAGCTCCCAGTGAAGAGGAGAGCAGCGCCGAGAGTGTCACTACCAGAAACAGGGCGCTGGAAACGTGGAAACACACGGAGACACGGAAGACAAGAGAGGACGACAGATTAAAGAGACAAAAGAGACGTCAAGGCGTCGAAAACGTTGGGAGAGACGTCGAAAATGGCGACCAAAACGGTGAAAAGGGAGACTAAAACGGTAAAGCCAACAAAAACGCCAGAAAAAGGCGACTAAAACAAACGAGAAGTTGACGGAAAAAACGGAAATGTTTTTCGAAAGAAGCAACAGTGAAACATATATTGTATATACGTATAAAGCTGACGGAGGTTGTAGTTACACCATCAAATATAGAACTGGATTAATGTTGTTTTATTAATCCTGACCTGTACGTGTGTGTGTGTGTGTGAATATGTATTTGTATGTATGTGTGTGTGTGTGTATGTGTGTGTATGTGTATGTGTGTGTACATGTTTATGTATATGTATTTGTATTTATGTGTGTGTGTGTATGTGTGTGTGTGTGTGTGTGTTTGTGTGTATGTGTGTGTATGTATGTGTGTATGTGTGTGTATGTATTTGTGTGTATGTGTGTATGTATGTGTGTATGTATTTGTGTATGTATGTATGTGTGTATGTAAGTGTGTATGTATGTATGTATGTGTGTATGTAAGTGTGTATGTATGTGTGTATGTATGTGTGTGTGTATGTAAGTGTCTATGTGTGTGTGTATGTGTGTGTATATGGATATGTATGTATGTGTGTGTGTGTGTGTATTTGTGTGTGTGTGTGTGTATATGTGT
>NW_023268308.1:0-1328 GCF_013103735.1 Etheostoma cragini
AGCATATCTCCACCAGACTCCATGTAAATAATCACTACTTTTAGCGTGTATAGAGCAGCATATCTCCACCAGACTCTGTGTAAATAATCACTACTTTTAGTAGTAGGGGGGGGAACCTCCTCTCCCCTCCATCCGTCCTTCCTCTCTTCCTCCACTCATTCCTCTCTCCCTCCCTCTCCCTCCCCCCTTCTCCCTTCTCCTTGGCCATATTTACATCTTGATATATCTGTTCCCCGCAGCAGCAGTGGCGGTGATGGATGGCGTGTTGCCAGCGCCGCGGCGCAGCCTTGAGTTACCGTGGTGATTACCGGCAGAGACGGCCGCTCGCCGGCCACTTCATCACCATGACTACTGGCGAGGGAGGCAAGGAACGAGAAAGACAGACGAGAGAGGGGTAGAAAAACAGAAAGAGAAGAAAGAAAAACACAATCAGAGGAGAGAGGAGGAGATCAGTATTCTTTCAGTGTGTAAGGAGCAGCATATCTCCACCAGACTCCATGTAAATAATCACTACTTTTAGCATGTATAGAGCAGCATATCTCCACCAGACTCCATGTAAATAATCACTACTTTAATCCTAATTAGTCCTAATATTGGACTAATTTCAAAGGTTGTTGTTCCCAGGAGTCGCTTCAACACAGTAACATGAGAAACTAGACTGCAGGTTGGAAAAAACTGATGTTACACTTGAAAAGGAATAAAATCCTCGACAGTGAATTTTCTCTCTAATCGACTAATCGATGACTCGTTGCAGATGGGGACAAAAAAAATACAGAAATTACACTTTACCAGTACATTGCACCCCGACTGTGTGTAACCAGGCAGCATATTATTCAAACCTAACCTTTTATAAAGCATATAAAGGTCATTTCTGTCTCTGTTGCTGTGCATGGTTTCGTACTGCAGCGAGAGGCTTTTTCTGTCTGGCTGCTGAATAATTGACCAGCATGCAGTTCAACCTTGAGCTGTCCGCTGTGTCTGACCATCAAGCGCTCTGACACAGACTCTGCAGCCTCCAGTTACACGCCCTCCTCTCCTCCGACACACGCTCACCACGGGATGGGAGGCTGTCGCGCCATTTAGGATGAGAAAAGCAACCTGTTCTCACTCAGACATCGTTAAATATCGACTCTCGGTCAGGGGCTGACAGCAGGAGACAGTAGTATGTAGAGAGTAGTATATAGAGAGAGAACAGTAGAGAGTAGTATGTAGAGAGTAGTATGTAGAGAGTAGTATATCGAGAGAGAACAGTAGAGAGTAGTATGTAGAGAGTAGTGTGTAGAGAGTAGTATGTAGAGAGTAGTATGTAGAGAGTGGTATGTAGAGAG
>NW_023268309.1:0-1250 GCF_013103735.1 Etheostoma cragini
GGCCCCTTAGTAAAAGCATGGGCAAAGGATTAAAGACAAGATAACTTTGTTTGGGGATTGATGAATTTGTATTTATTTTTGTCCAAATAGAAATATTGTAAACATGTAAATATAAATAACTTTGTACAGAAGCACTGCAGGAAAGTAAACATGTTAATATCAATAACATTGTACAGTTGTTCCACTGCAGGAATGTAAACATGTAAATATAAATAACTTTGTTACAGTCTTTAACATTATGTACAGTGATGTTGAGTAAATAAAAAAAACTTTGATACAATATTAAATGATTATTTGTCTTTTTTACATCTGTAGGTATCTTGGCAGGTAAAAGTAAAGAAAGAAATAGTCAGCTTTCTCTCGAATGATCTGAAACATTCTGGTGTCTTTGTATATGCGCTGGATCATCATGTCATCCTTTGCATAAACGACAAAATCACACCAGTCCAATCCTGAGATCAGCATTTGTCCTTGAACTTGCCAAAAGTATGCATGCTGTTGTTTCAGTTCTGGTGTGCCATTGTGAAATTTAAGGTAAGGACAGTCCACGTAACTTTTTGACATTGGGACATTTTATCTCCAAAAGTCCCAAAACATGGTGCTTTAAAATAATCCCATCAGGAGAGGCCCCCAGCCAAGGTGCCTAGGGGTGAATTAAGAACCCACAAGTGTGGTAGTTTACCTCTTGCAGCAGGCAGTATTCCTCAATTGCAGCAGATTCCATTTCAAGCCCTCTCTTCATATCTGCTGTCTGGCGAGTTCATTTGTAGATTCTTTCAGCCAGGTGTTCAGCCGAGCTCTGTCCACGCACATGACAAACCTCCCTAAAACGTGACGCTGTTACCCGGGGTTTTCGGACCGAGTGCCAAGCATGTGATGCACTCTGTTCTTTGGTGGCATGCTCTATTTTGTGAGCCATATCTAAGGTTACTGCCAGTGACGTCATGTGTGGTTGTCCATGTTTGCTATGGACAAACAAGCAAACAGATGCGTCAAGGCTGTAACCAACTAGTGGCAGAGGTGGCGGTGGTGGGGCATCTTGATGGTGAGCAATGTTGCATGTTGTTGCAGCTGGCTGCTGGTATGACAGTACACTTCCATACTGAAATTTACCAAAGGCAGAATCCACCAAAGAATCCTCATGTGACATCCTGATAGTTGTGACTGGAGGAGCTACAGCACTGGCGTAGTCCTTATATGCCTCTGCTACTTGGAGGACTGAGAGGTCAGGCAGCTCACTGGTGACACCC
>NW_023268310.1:0-2562 GCF_013103735.1 Etheostoma cragini
TCTCTCTCTCTCTCTCTCTCTCTCCCCCTCCCTCTCTCTCTCTCTCTCTCCTAATAACCAGACATCCGTGCGGACCGACAGCGTTTTCGGGGTTAATAACTCACGATGACAGGATGAATATGAACGGCTGAGCCCATGGTCGTGTTACCTGGGCGTTTCCGGGACGAGGACGGAGACATCGGGGTAGGGGACGTCCTCGGGGTCCAGGAGGCGTCCTCGGTTCAGACCTCCGGGACTTTCAGGCTCAGAGGAACAGGGACTGCCAGGAAACGGGTCCTCCATGGTCCGGCTTCACCGGGATCCAGAATCTATCAGCACCTCAAAACCAGGGGGGCGAAGACAGACCACCTGGGACAGAAAGACGTTAGAGGACACGTCAAGGACACAGACGTATTATTGAGCTAACGTTAGAAAGTAATAATAATAATAATAATAATAATAATAATAATAATAAGAAAAGACGACATGAAGACTAAAATGAAATGTGTGTTTTTGTGACTCGAAGCCGGGAAAATATATTTATTTCTTTATTTTTAAAAGTGTCAAAAGGACAAAAACATAGAAAAGAAACGGGACAACGAGCTCTGAGACTTTGTTCCTGAGATCAGACTCCGGTGAAATATATAAATATCTATAATAAATCTAATAAATATATTATATAAAATAAATATAATAAATATATTATATAAAATAAATATAATAAATATATTATATATAATAAATATAATAAATATATTATATATAATAAATATATATAATAAATATATTATATATAATAAATATATTATATATAATAAATATAATAAATATATATAATTATTAAAACAAGCAACGCACGTTATTAACATGATTTATTCAAACAGGATAATCTATTCCTGCTCGTAAAAGAAAACAGGAAATACACTAAAAAACAACAACAACACACCTACAACACACACAACTACAACACAACACACACCTGCAACACAACAAACAACAACAACACACACAACTACAACACACACACCTACAACACAACACACAACACACACACCTACAACAAAACACACAACAACAACACACACAACTACAACACACACAACGACAACACACACAACAACACAACACACACAACAACAACACACCACACACAACTACAACTACACAACAACACAATACACACCACATACAACTACACAACAACACAATACACACAACAACACAACAACAACACACACAGCTACAACACATGCGCACAATGAGACGTTAAATGACATCCAGACGCAGGTTAAGGACGTCACGTTAGACGGACATTAGCATCTCAGCTCGGACTAAAGCCCCGCAGCGGGGTTAGAAAAACGGATAACGACACAAACACAGCGCCGAATAATTAAATTAACGTTCCAGTTTCTACATATCATATTTATGAAGAGACAATTAGCTTAAAAGAGACGAATATTTAAAGACTAATCTAAAATGGGCGTTTTTGTGAGCGGACGCCGGTAAAAACAGACTGTGTAGCATTTGTTAGCTAAGTTAGCATGTAGAGCTAACCAAAGTAGCTACAAATACACAAACACGACGACAAACGATGTAAAAATCAATTGAAGTTTACAGCTACCAATCATATCAACGTCTTACAGGTGATAAATATTCACTTTACCTAAATGTTGACGTCCTTTCTTCGGTTTGTTAACCGACGTTAAGACTGCGGTGCCTGCTGTTGGACGTACAACAGGAAGTGCATTTCAAAATAAGAGCGGGGATTTCCGGCGCAACACAAAAAGCACCGACATTTCTACTTCAAACTTTCAATTTCAGTTTTACTTGTCATGAGAAAGACGTTGTTTACTAAACAATAAAACTGTATCAAAGGTCTTGTAATGTAAGAATGTTCACGTATCTGTACTTTAATAATAATAATAACAATAATAATAAACTTAATTAATCCCGCAAGGGAAATTACAAAATGTTCACTCTGTTCTTATTACACACACACACGCGCGCAGGTCCTATTACAGCACTGACTATTAATAATCTAGGTGACTGTGTGAAAGAGTTTGAACTTTCCAACATGAGGAGAGCACGTGAACACACCTGAGACCAGGGAGGGAGTCCTGGTGCTGAATGGGGGGGGGGGGGGGGGGGGGGGGGGGGGGGGGGGGGGGGGGGGGGGGGGGGGGGGGGGGGGGGGGGGCATCGTGTTCAGAGAACCTGAAATGCTGATTTCCAAAAAAAGAGGACAGTCAGCCTCCAGACACAGATTCAGACCTGATCTCAGACATAATGAACGTGTTTTATTATCTCAGTGGTACAAAATAACTTAGAAAATTAAATCTGTAACATCCTGAAAATAAATAATAACGCTTATCAAAGAAATAAATATGAAATAATGTTCTAAATATTAACTATTCTGTGTTATCTTTAACTAAATCTCTCTTAAAACCTTTACATAGATCCAACTAGGGGATTCCGAGGCGTTCCCAGGGCAGGTTGGAGATATAAACCCTCCACCTAGTCCTGGGTCTTCCCCGAGGCCTCCTCCCAGCTGGACGTCCCTCCACCTAGTCCTGGGTCTTCCCC
>NW_023268311.1:0-1610 GCF_013103735.1 Etheostoma cragini
CTTTGTCTTAATTTCGACCCTTTGCTCGCATATTCTTTCCTAGAAGTAGGTTTGTTGTGCTAAACAAAACTTCTAATTCGCTTTCAATCTCATTTTCTTTTGTAAATTTGTATATTTGTAGTTATGGGAAATCCCTTCACTAGTTACGTATGGGTAGTTAATGTGAGGTTGTTTGTACCACAGTAAAGTTACCTAGCTCTAGCATGTTTAATTCTGTCCCTTTCGTAGTGTCTTACTATGCATAGAACATAGCCTGCGTGTTATTGTCAATACGTTTGTCTTTCTGGTACTGTTGGTTTGTTGCTAGCACGTGTATAGCGCTAGCTAGCGTTAGCATTAGCTTATTGTCAGTATGGTATTAATTGTTTTTATGTTAAGGTTCGTCTTATGAGTGTGGGTACTATTTAGCTGTCTATGGTTGGTACAGCTAGTATGGCGTATATCTACTGGGATATAACAGATTTAGAATTTTTTTTGTATCAGGGCTTATTTACTAAGACGCTTATGGTTGCCAAAGCAACAAGCTACGCTGCAAGCGCGCGCGTTCGTGTGTCGGGCTGTGAGAGTGGTACCTTGCAACTGTGTACATAATTTTTCTTTTCTTGTGATTTATGTACTTTTCTTTAGATGCCGAGAGCAAAGGGGTACCGCAAGTTACTGGCAACTAAGCAACGGTGGAAGAAGAGGTCTGAGCTTCTCAGTCCTGAAGTGATTCCGGTGGTACTTGGTAGCGCAGTCGAACCATGTAAGTAGCCATGTATTTTTGTGATTTATTTGTGTGTGTCTAAAAAGTGTGTGTGTGTGTAAAAAATATGTGTGTGTGTCTAAAAAATTATGTGTGTGTGTGTCTAAAAATATGTTTTAAAAAAATATATATAAATATGTGTGTGTGTGTGTGTGTGTCTAAAAAATATGTATATATGTCTAAAAAATATATGTGTGTGTGTGTCTAATAAATACGTGTGTGTGTGTGTGTGTGTGTGTGTAAAATAAAAAAAATATATATAAATATAAATATATATATGTGTGTGTGTCTAATAAATATATATTTCTAATAAATATATATATGTGTCTAATAAATATATATGTGTGCGTTGTGTGTATGTATGTGTATAGTGTGTCTATATATTTGCTAGGATGAAAAACCTTAAGATTAAAAATTTATTTTACAAGAGTGTCCTGGCATTATACATGTTTTGTGTTTATATCTTTGTTTTTGTGTAAATTCGATGTTATTTTGGTTATTATTTTTTCACAACAGGTTGTGGTACCGGGTTTCGTCACCGGGTTAAACGGTGGGAAGAGTCAACGGTTACCAATTCAATTCAATTCAATTCAATTCAATTTTATTTATAGTATCTATTCATAACAAGAGTTATCTCAAGACACTATACAGATAGACCACACTCCAGAATTTACAAGGACCCAACAGTTCTAGTAGTCTCCTCCAGAGCAAGCAACAGTGAGACAGTGGCAAGAAAAAACTTCCTTTTAGGCAGAAACCTCGGTCAGACCCAGACTCATGGTAGGCGGTGTCTGACGGGCCGGTTGGGGTTGGAATGAAGTATGGCAATAACAAAAATAGACAAAAATATGTAGTCTGTAGCAGT
>NW_023268312.1:0-3529 GCF_013103735.1 Etheostoma cragini
CACAACCGGTTACACAACCAGGTAAACAACCAGGTACACAGCCAGGTAAACAACCAGGTACACAACCAGGTACACAACTAGGTACACAGCCAGGTAAATAACCAGGTACACAACCAGGTACACAGCCAGGTAAACAACCAGGTACACAACCAGGTACACAGCCAGGTAAACAACCGGTTACACAACCAGGTAAACAACCAGGAACACAACTAGGTAAACAACTAGGTAAACAACCAGATAAAAAACAGGTAAAAAAACAGGTACACAACCAGGTAAACACACCACGACCAGGTACACAACTAGGTAAACAACTAGGTAAACAACCAGGTAAAAAAACAGGTAAACAACCAGGTACACAACCAGGTACACAACCAGTTACACAACCAGGCAAACAACCAGGTACACAACTAGGTAAATAACTAGGTAAACAACCAGGTAAAAAAACAGGTAAAAAACCAGGTACACAACCAGGTAAACACACCACGACCAGGTACACGCACCCTCACTTCAGTTCAGTGAAAAACATGCACTGGAATTTTATTATTCAGTGTGCTGCAACAGCAGCAATCGGCACTATTATTGCCCATACTTATTATAATTCTTTGCCAGATTTTTGTCGCGCTACTAGTCCCGGAGCGTTGCCAACACGCGCACACAAAATACATCAAAACGTGTGTAATGAACGGTAATGGTGTGCTATGACTTTTCTTAGAAATTTGCTGCGCGGTTTTCACAAAATCGGCGAAAAACGGCGAATAATGTCCCATAGACATGAATGGGAAATGTTCGGGAAATCCCTCAACATCGCTCAAAACGCCCCCTCTTTGGGACCGTGCTGTATCTGTATCATACTTTACCCTAGAAACATGATTAAAAGTTTAAACCGAAGACAAGACTTTGGCCTTTATTGGGCTGAATGGACGTTCAGATATCAAGCACGGTTTGTCCAAAATCCCAGTTGACTAATCGTCCCGTTTTCAGACCGGCTCAGTTTTTTCAATGTGTGTGTATGTGGTGGAATGTTCAGAGCTAGAGTGGAGGACAGAGTGGGGAGATTAAAGAAATCATCTTGGTTCTCTCTCTATAACTTGCTCCCACGCCAACAATTCTAACTTGTCATGGACAATTTATACAACAAAACGTAGGTATTCTTGTCTAGTTTCAGCCAAGGTGCTCATGAATGCGATATGAATTATATTTTTTGCTCAGCGACCTTTAAATGACAAGAGTTCCCAATCTTTCTCCATTCACTGTCATGTTAAACATCGTCCACATTTCTGAGCAGAACGCAGAGCGAAGCACTTCTTTACATCGCTGATACGCCCACATTTCTAACTTATTTTATTGGTAGCTAGTATCCCTTTGATGATATGACCATTTGTTTGAGAGCTTGTTCAGTATCTGAATAGCTGCTGACAGCAGGTGCCAGGTGCTGTCGTTAACAGATTACAGATCAAAGAGATGACATCACAGAGATCAAAGGCTTCCTATTGGTCCCAAGTAACCAGGCAACCATACTCTGTATGTCTGTCTGTCGACATCTATCCGTCTCCCTCTCTCTCTCAGACACACACACAGACAGACAAACACACACGTCCTATCGTCTTAAATAGGTTTTAAAAAGTTATATCTCTGATGGGTTAGGGTTAAGTTTTATTCCTATTCACATGTGCACCAAGTAGGAGGCACACTGATAAAACATCTGCGGAATGTTCTAGTTATTAATATTATTATTATTATTATTGGCATATCGGATTTTTAAATAAGCGAATATTCTTATCACTCACTAACCTGAAGGTGTCTAATTTCTGGAGGCTTCTCGTCCACTTGACATGTTTTTATGGGCAAATTCCAATCTGCTCGAGAAAAAAATCCTGAACTAACGTTGTTGTTTGTGTAACAGCACCCGAGCTGTCCCCAGGACCGCCCCCCCTCCC
The DNA here is from genome assembly GCF_013103735.1 of Etheostoma cragini. NCBI lineage: Eukaryota > Metazoa > Chordata > Actinopteri > Perciformes > Percidae > Etheostoma > Etheostoma cragini. Next base: position 1,938 of record NW_023268312.1, read on the forward strand.
GGCGGCCCGTCCAGGTGAGCTGAGGGAGTGCTACTACAACCTGGCGGAGCGGGGCACCTGCAGCCTGCTGGCCACCAACACCAGCCGGCAGGAGTGCTGCTGCACGCTGGGCGAGGGCTGGGGGCTGGGCTGCCAGTTCCACACCTGCCCCCCCCCGCACACAGGTGAGACAACGCCATGCAGAATAAATAGAGACACATCTTGTAGACATCCCAACAAGAACCCTTAAGGTAGTCCTTACCTAGGTACTGTTAGCTTCTAGCTGCTGTCTGTGATGTTCAACCATGCTTCTGTGATAATTAACACGCAGCAGTTCTGTGTGTATTTGTAGCTCATCCATGTTAGCAGCTAACAGCTAGCAGCTAACAGCTAACAGCTAGCAGCTAACCGGGCGAGCTAGCTACCAGTAGTATAGAGACATTTAAACAATGTCTGAGTTGAAACTGCAACTTGTTGTCGTGTCAGAGCCCTGTTCATGTTGCAAAGACATTTTTATTGCATGTTGTATCTGTTAAGAGGCACGAAGGCTCTAAAACTTGCCCCGTTAACTGCCGTTTTGGCTTTGTGGAAGCTCGTACACGGAGCTGCAGCTACTCCGTGTGGCCTGCACCGATTCGGGTCGGGGGTCTTTCAATTAAAAGTACTCGCATATTTATAGAAATTGGACAGAATTTTCTTTTTAATCTGTCGCGTGATTAAAATGTCTCTGTGTTTCTGTGCAGCCGAGTTTCTGTCTCTGTGTCCCAGTGGGAGAGGATACGTTACTACTGGACCTGGAGCCTTCAGCTACACCGGTACATATTTACATATTTACTGTGGGGGGGAAGTAACTAAGTACATTTACTCAAATACTGTGCTTAAGTAAAAGATCTGAATGGTTCCTCTACCACTGGCTGTTGTATCATTTATCCAGATAAAAGGTCCTAAAAGATCTCCATCAGACTCCATGTAAATAATCACTACTTTTAGCGTGTATAGAGCAGCATAATCTCCACCAGACTCCATGTAAATAATCACTACTTTTAGCATGTATAGAGCAGCATATCTCCACCAGAATCCATGTAAATAATTACTACTTTTAGCATGTATAGAGAAGCATATCTCCACATGTAAATGGGTGAATTAAGAGTTTATTTCTACCAGACCAGAGTGGTGATTGTTGGAACTGTGGAAAGATGAACCAACCATATCTTTTGATAGTTTTATTTTGTGTCTGTCTACTTTAAATGGCGTCTGTTTTTGCGATGATAAAATTACTGTTTTTTAAATGGAGTCTGGTGAGTTTAGCGATGGCGATCTCGGGCCGTTTGCATTTAACAAATTCCAGCGTTACTTTTAATAGTTAGGGAAACTTTTTTCTTCACCTTTAAAAATAAGTTGCATTAATAAATCCGTTGTTGTGTGCCAGATGTGGACGAGTGTAAGCGTTTCCATCCAGAGGTGTGTAAGAACGGCGCGTGTGTCAACAACATCCCCGGATACCACTGCTACTGCCCTAGCGGATACATCTACAACAGCACGCTGCTGGAGTGTGTTGGTACGCACAAAAAACACACACACACACACACACACACACACACACACACACACAC
>NW_023268313.1:0-2958 GCF_013103735.1 Etheostoma cragini
AAGCCAGCTTTTACGTGGCCGTTCCTGAGTGCCCTGCTCATCACCACCTCAGCCATTGTATTATTTTACCACACTACTTTAACAGGAAAGGGTGGCACTCGAATATATTGCAAGGAGTTGTGGACGGCAGAGGCCTTATTTGGAATGTGTGTGTAGGCAATGCAGGGAGTGTGCATGACGCAAGAGTGCTAAGGCAGTCACATTTATGGGAGCAACTAAGTGATGGTGAATTACTTGGACAAAACAAAAAGATAATCTCTGGCATTAATGTTGGACACTACCGCATCGGTGACCCTGCTTACCCAATGCAGAATTGGCTTATGAGGCCCTTCTCCGACACTGGAAGACTCTCACCTGAACAACACACCTACAATTACAGACTGAGCAGTGCACGTTCGGTTATAGAGATGGCTTTTGGAAGGTTGAAGGGCCGTTGGAGATGTCTACTCAAAAGAAATGAGTGCAAGCTGGAGCTCAGCAAGAAAATGACGTTGACCTGCTGTGTGCTTCATAACATTTGTGAAAAGCATGGTGACAATTTCATGGAGGAGTGTGTAGACAGGGAGTTACACATTCAGCCTCTAGGTCAGGCATTACCTGAGCATGGGCAGCCAGAAGGGGCAGATATTAGAGCAGCCTTAATCAACTATTTCAGTAGAGAGGAGTGATAGTTGTTGTTAGAGTGATAGTGATTGTTGTGCTACAGTAGTATTACTGCCAGTTACATTGGCCAGGTAAATTAACCAAAGGTTGGCAGTAGTAAAAGCCTAATTTGCATATTCAGACAGGAGAAATTTCAGAAAATGTGTAATACAATAAAATGTCAGTAATCAACTGGGAAAGTTTCATATGTTTGTTCAATGTTTTTACCTGTTCTGTGTTACCTGTATCTGTTGATTATCCCTGTAATTTTGGATAGGTAGTTAATGTGGAATACATTCATCAAACCGAGGTTTCTGCCTAAAAGGAAGTTTTTCCTCGCCACTGTCGCACTGTTGCTTGCTCTGGAGGAGACTACTAGAACTGTTGGGTCCTTGTAAATTCTGGAGTGTGGTCTATCTGTATAGTGTCTTGAGATAACTCTTGTTATGAATTGATACTATAAATAAAATTGAATTGAATTGAATTGAATTGAATCAAATGATATCTTTTAACTGGTTGTGCCTATGTGTGTTGTGCCAAATAAGGATTGTTTGCACTTCACATTCACATATTCAAAACTGTTATTTTATCTTTTTAATGAATAACCAGTCTAGTATTGTGTTATCTGATTTGTTGGAATAAGTAATGATGAGAATGTTGTTAAATATATAAACGTTTATTGGCATAGACAATCAAATAATTATAAATAATAATAAATAAATAAATGACATGTTAATTATTTATGTGCTTGCACCTCCATCACTGCCACCATGTCTTTGTTGAGCTGCAGGAACTTATCGTCAGCCTTCTCAATGTAGTCCAACAGCTCCTCATGTTCACGCTTTTTTCCTGTGTAGAAAACAAACCAAACCAAAATGTGTGATGACAATGTAAAACTATCTATATACCTGTGCACTACCAGTACAAGTCCACAAATGACTGCAGACAAGCTAGAGTTTGTTTTATATTGGCTGCCATCATTTAATCTAACTGCAACCAAGCGAAGCGCCTGCATGTGACCATAGTTACTGCATGTGTTATTGTACACAATGGAACCTATGAGGCAATGTAGAACAAGTAAACATTAAGGAAACGCTTAATACACAGCACAACATAGCTTACCTCGTCTGGCTTGCCGTGATGACACGGAGGCCGGTGGTACCTGCGAGCTGCAGTCCTTTGGGGGTGGGGGTGATGGTGGTAGCTCCGTGTCATCATCATCATCCTCACCAGTAACAGACAACTCTATAAACAGCAGGTTTAGTTTTTAAAGCTCATTCAAGACAGAATATACCCAGTAAGACCCGAGTCTGCTGTTAAGTGTCAGAAATAAAACAAATCTTCAAACAGTAAATAACAGTTGTGTGTTTGCTCCTATAACCATCCCCTGATTTATTTATTAATTTATCAGTGAGCAAACCTCCTTCTTGACTAAAAGTGTTGCACAACCAGGACCTTTAGTTGGTGAATAAGGGTCAAATCAAAATCTGGTGCTTGGACTAAATAGTTGAGTATAAAAGTGAAAATGAACGTTATCTGAAAACAGCATGTAGTTTCTGTCTAGCATCTCAAATCAAACTTTCAGTCACTATAAGACCACTACTACAGTCAGAAACATTGTGCCAGAATATGAACAATAACGTCGCTGTCAACGGGCTTATCTGCTAACACTAGCTATGGACCGTTAAACGGGCTTCAAACCGTAGCCTAACGTTAATACGCCGTTAACCTTAAGCTATGGTTACCAGCTAGCTTAGCTTGCTAAACTTTGCTTGTCGTCACCAAACTAATATATCATTTGCATATATTATTATATATTCAATGATATATAATAATATATCATTGAAACAAGACATATCTGTCTACACAGTTAAAAATATATAACTGAAACATTTGAAATACAAGACCCACCTGAAGCATTAGGACTGTCTGATTCTTCGTTCACCATCGCCTCTAACAAGGCTGTGGCGGAGTTGAGCGCCCCGGTGAGTTGGCATGCCGGTTGGTCCCCCAAAATGGAGTACAGGATGTTAAAATATGGCAATCCTCTTTTCTGACCACCGCTACCACTTTGTCCAAGCTCCTTTTTTTGGTCATTGTTGGCTTTTTTAGAGCACTACTGGCCGAAGGTTAGGCAGCTTTCTGATGCTGTGTTGTTGTTTTTTTAATGTTTTTTTCTACAGAACTCTGTTATTTTTTGCATCTTAAAAACATCTAAATCCCAATTAAACATTGGTGGACTGTTATGGTTTGGGGTTTTTGTTGGGGTATTTTTCCTGTTTGGCCTTCCCTGGGTTTTTGTCCCGGCTTTGTCCC
>NW_023268314.1:0-4662 GCF_013103735.1 Etheostoma cragini
GTACAGTACGTCAAAAAAAGTCATAGTATAGTATGTGTAAAAAAGTCGTTGTATAGTATGTCAAAAAGAGTCATAGTTAAGTATGTCAAAAAAAGTCGTAGTATAGTGTCAAAAAAAGTCATAGTATAGCATGTCAAAAAAAGTCGTAGAATAGTGTCAAAAAAAGTCATAGTATAGCATGTCAAAAAAAGTCATAGTTCAGTAAGTCGAAAAATGTCATAGTATAGTATGTCAAAAAAAGTTGTAGTATAGTATGTTGAAAAAAGTCATAACAAGTCATAGTATCGTATGTTGAAAAAAGTCATCGTATAGTATGTTGAAAAAAGTCATAAAAAGTCATAGTATAGTATGTCGAAAAAAGTCATAGTATAGTATGTCATAAAAAGTCATACTATAGCATGTGTAAAAGTAGTTGTTGTATAAGTATGTCAAAAAATGTCATAGTTTAGTATGTCAAAAAAAGTCGTAGTATAGTGTCAAAAAAAGTCATAGTATAGTATGTTGAAAAAAGTCATAAAAAGTCATAGTATAGTATGTTGAAAAAAGCCATAGTATAGTATGTTGAAAAATGTTATAAAAAAGTCACAGTATAGTATGTTGATTAAAGTCGTTGTATTGTATGTTGAAAAAATTCATAACATTACATGTCATTGAGCTGTTAATTTTATCCAAAAGACTTAACGAATCAAGAGTACTGCCGCATGAGGACGTGACTAAACAAACAACAGACCAGTTCTTCCTGGGTTTGAACCCTGCACTTTCTTGTTGGGAAGCCACAGAGCTAACCTTTAGAACACAGTACTGTATAAGAAGATGAAAAAGGTTATTAGAAAATTATGGTATAGTATGTTGAAAAAAGTCATGATATATTGTGTCAAAAAAGTCATAGTATAGTATGTCGAAAAAGTCATAAAAAGTCATAGTATTATGTGTTGAAAAAAGTCATAGTATAGTATGTTGAGAAAAGTCATACTATAGTATGTTGAACAAAATCTTAGAAAAGCATGTCAAAAAAAGCCATAGTATAGTATATCAAAAAAAATCATAAGATGTCAAAGTACAGTATGTTGACAAAAGTAATATTATAGTATGTCGAAAAAAGTCATAGTATAGCATGTTGAAAAAAGTCATCGTATAGTATGTTGAAAAAAGTCATACAAAGTCATAGTATAGTGTGTTGAAAAAAGTCATAGTATAGCATGTCAAAAAAAGTCATAGTACAGTACGTCGAAAAAAGTCATAGTATAGTATGTGTAAAAAAGTCGTTGTATAGTATGTCAAAAAAAGTCGTAGTATAGTGTCAAAATAGTCATAGTACAGTATGTTGAAAAAAGTCATAAAAAGTCATAGTATAGTATGTTGAAAAAAGTCATAGTATAGTATGTCATAAAAAGTCATAGTATAGTATGTGTAAAAGTAGTTGTTGTATAGTATGTCAAAAAAGTCATAGTTTAGTATGTCAAAAAAAGTCTTAGTATAGTGTCAAAAAAAGTCATAGTATAGTATGTTGAAAAAAGTCTTAGTATAGTGTCAAAAAAAGTCATAGTATAGTATGTTGAAAAAAGTCATAAAACGTCATAGTAAAGTATGTTGAAAAAAGTCATAAAAAGTCATAGTATAGTATGTTGAAAAAAGCCATAGCATAGCATGTTGAAAAAAGCCATAGTATAGTATGTTGAAAAACGTTATAAAAAGTCACAGTATAGTATGTTGAAAAAAGTCATAAAAAGTCATAGTAAAGTATGTTGAAAAAAGCCATAGTATAGTATGTTGAAAAATGTTATAAAAAAGTCACAGTATAGTATGTTGATAAAAGTCGTTGTATTGTATGTGGAAAACATTCATAACATTACATGTCATTGAGCTGTTAATTTTATCCAATAGACTTCTAACTGACGAATCAAGAGTACTTCCGCATGAGGACGTGACTAAACAAACAACAGACCAGTTCTTCCTGGGTTTGAACCCTGCACTTTCTTGTTGGGAAGCCACAGAGCTAACCTTTAGGCCACAGCACTGTATAAGAAGATGAAAAAGGTTATTTGAAAATTATGGTATAGTATGTTGAAAAAAGTCATGACATAATGTGTCGAAAAAAGTCATAGTATAGAATGTCGAAAAAAGTCATAAAAAGTCATAGTATTATGTGTTGAAAAAAGTCATAGTATAGCATGTTGAGAAAAGTCTTAGTATAGTAGGCTTATGTCTAAAGAAAATCTTAGAAAAGCATGTCAAAAAAAGCCATAGTATAGTATATAAAAAAATATCATAAGATGTCATAGTACAGTATGTTGAAAAAAGTAATATTATAGTATGTCGAAAAAAGTCATAGTATAGCATGTTGAAAAAAGTCATAGTATAGTATGTTTAAAAAAGTTGTTGTATAGTATATCAAAAAAAGTCGTAGTATAGTATGTCAAAAAAAGTCATAGTATAGTATGTTGAAAAAAGTCATAAAAAGTCATAGTATAGTATGTCAAAAAAAGTCATAGTATAGTATGTCGAAAAAAAGTCATAGTACAGTACGTCAAAAAAAGTCATAGTATAGCATGTTGAAACAAGTCATAAAAAGTCATAGTATAGTATGTTGAAAAAAGTCATAAAAAGTCATAGTATAGTATGTTGAAAAAAAGTCATCGTATAGAAGGTTGAAAAAGTCATAAAAAGTCATAGTATAGTTTGTCGAAAAAAGTCATAGTATAGCATGTCAAAAAAAGTCATAGTACAGTACGTCAAAAAAAGTCATAGTATAGTATGTGTAAAAAAGTCGTTGTATAGTATGTCAAAAAGAGTCATAGTTTAGTATGTCAAAAAAAGTCATAGTACAGTACGTCAAAAAAAGTCATAGTATAGCATGTCAAAAAAAGTCGTAGTATAGTGTCAAAAAAAGTCGTAGTATAGTGTCAAAAACAGTCATAGTATAGCATGTCAAAAAAAGTCATAGTTCATTAAGTCGAAAAAAGTCATAGTATAGTATGTGTAAAAAAGTCGTTGTATAGTATGTCAAAAAAAGTCGTAGTATAGTGTCAAAAAAAGTCATAGTACAGTATGTTGAAAAAAGTCATAAAAAGTCATAGTATAATATGTTGAAAAAAGTCATAGTATAGTATGTCATAAAAAGTCATAGTATAATATGTTGAAAAAAGTCATAGTATAGTATGTCATAAAAAGTCATAGTATAGTATGTGTAAAAGTAGTTGTTGTATAGTATGTCAAAAAAACTCATAGTTTAGTATGTCAAAAAAAGTCATAGTATACTATGTTGAAAAACGTTATAAAAAAGTCATAGTATAGTGTGCTGATAAAAGTCATATTGTATGTTGAAAAGATTCATAACATTTCATGTCATTGAGCTGTTAATTTTATCCAAAAGACTTCCAATTATCGAATCAAGAGTATTGTCGCATGAGGACGTGACTAAACAAACAACAGACCAGTTCTTCCTGGATTTAAACCCTGCACTTTCTTGTTGGGAAGCCACAGAGATAACCTTTAGAACACAGTTACTGTATAAGAAGATGAAAAAGGTTATTAGAAAATCATGGTATAGTATGCCGAAAAAAAGTCATAAAAAGTCATAGTATAGTATTTGTAAAAAAAGTCAAAGTATAGTATATCAAAAAAGTAATATTATAGTATGTCGAAAAAAGTCATAGTATACCATGTCGAAAAAAGTCATAGTATAGTATGTTTAAAAAGGTTTTGGTATAGTATATCCAAAAAAGTTGTAGTATAGTATGTCAAAAAAAGTCGTAGTATATTGTAAAAAAAAGTCATAGTATAGTATGTTTAAAAAAGTCATAAAAAGTCATAGTATAGTATGTGGAAAAAAGTCATCGTATAGTATGTTGAAAAAAGTCATACAAAGTCATAGTATAGTGTGTTGAAAAAAGTCATAGTATAGCATGTCAAAAAAAGTCATAGTACAGTACGTTAAAAAAATCATAGTATAGTATGTGTAAAAAAGTCGTTGTATAGTATGTCAAAAAGAGTCATAGTTTAGTATGTCAAAAAAAGTCGTAGTATAGTGTCAAAAAAAGTCATAGTATAGCATGTCAAAAAAAGTCATAGTACAGTACGTCGAAAAAAGTCATAGTATAGTATGTGTAAAAAAGTCGTTGTATAGTATGTCAAAAAAGTCGTAGTATAGTGTCAAAAAAAGTCATAGTACAGTATGTTGAAAAAAGTCATAAAAAGTCATAGTATAATATGTTGAAAAAAGTCATAGTATAGTATGTCATAAAAAGTCATAGTATAGTATGTGTAAAAGTAGTTGTTGTATAGTATGTCAAAAAAAGTCATAGTTTAGTATGTCAAAAAAAGTCTTAGTATAGTATGTTGAAAAACGTTATAAAAAAGTCACAGTATAGTATGTTGATAAAAGTCGTTGTATTGTATGCGGAAAAAATTCATAACATTACATGTCATTGAGCTGTTAATTTTATCCAAAAGACTTCCAATTATCGAATCAAGAGTACTGCCGCATGAGGACGTGACTAAACAAACAACAGACCAGTTCTTCCTGGATTTGAACCACACACTTTCTTGTTGGGAAGCCACAGAGCTAACCTTTAGGCCACAGCACTGTATAAGAAGATGAAAAAGGTTATTAGAAAATCATGGTATAGTATGTTGAAAAAAGTCATGATATAATGTGTCGAA
>NW_023268315.1:0-2686 GCF_013103735.1 Etheostoma cragini
GGGAGACCCCGTAGCTCTCAGAGGTGACCTGCTTCTTTAGTCTTAGTCCTTTAACAGGATCCTGGGAGACCCCGTAGCCTAACCTAATGTAACCTATGTAACATGTATTACCTGTAACCTAGGTAACAGGTTAAACCTGCCGGTCTAGGTAACATGTATTACCCCCCCCAGACCTGCTGAACTACCACATCCTGAAGCACATGCAGTGTGCCGAGTCCATCGTGTCGGGGACGCCAATGGAGACGCTGCAGGGCACCGTGCTGGAGGTTGGCTGTGACGGAGAAGACCTGACCCTGAACGGCAAGGCCATTGTCACCAAGAGGGACCAGCTGGGGACCAACGGGGTGGTCCACTACATCAATGAGCTCCTGATCCCAGACTCAGGTAGTCCACTACATCAACAAGTTCCTGATCCCGGACTAAGGTAGTCCACTATATCAACAAGCTCCTGATCCCCGCTTATTGTTAAAGGTGCAGTACGTTAGACTTACGGCTCCACCTGCAGCCTGTAGTGCACCGCTCCCTGTTCAGATGCACCAATCAGGGCCGGGGGTGCATTCCTTCTACCTTGTGGGGGAGGGGCTTCTGCAGGAAGGGGGGTGCAACTTTAACTTGCTTCTTTTTCAGCCAAAGTGCTGCTGGAGCTGGCTGAAGACTCCTCCGTTGCCACGGCGACCAAGCTGTTTGTGGAGGCGGGTCTGTCGCCGCACCTGACGGGCTCCGAGGCTCTGACCATGCTGGCGCCTCTGGAAGACGCCTTCAGAGGTACTAGGACACAAGGACACAAGGACACAAGGACACAAGGACACAAGGACACTAAGACTCTAGGACACAAGGACACTAGGACACAATACACAAGGAAACATGTACACAAGTACACTAGGACACAATTACACTAGGACACAAGTACACTAGGACACTAAGACTCTAGGACACAAGGACACTAGGACACAAGGACACAAGTGTACTAGGACACTTGGACTCTAGGGCACAATACACAAGGAAACAAGTACACTAGGACACTAGGACACTAGGACCCAAGGCCACTTGGACACAATACACAAGGAAACAAGTACACTAGGACACTAGGACACTAGGACACTAGGACCCAAGGCCACTTGGACACAATACACAAGGAAACAAGTACACTAGGACAATAGAACACAAGGACACTAGGACACAAGGACACTAGGACATAAGGACACTAGAACACTAGGACACTAGGACACACAAGAAGGGAGGGTCACCCAATGTGTCTTAGTCCGGGGGGGGGGGTGCATACTTTTAGACTGTACCTCTCAGTTTTGGCCCCCCTGTCACTAGCACATGGTCTGACCCAACAATCAAAACATGAAACATCGAGCTGTAGTTCAATGACAAACTGTAAGGGGACAGAAACTGTCTGTCTGTCTCTCTGTCTCTCTAACCTGCCTGTCTGTCTCTCTGTCTGTGTGAGACAGGAAGGGACACGACGATGACCCCTGACCTGAAGAAGCTGATGACCAATCACCTCCTGAAGGAGCGTCTGTCCTCTAAGTCTCTGTACCACGGGCAGCAGCTGGAGACGCTGGGGGGGCTGCAGCTGCGGGTCTTCGTCTACAGAAACGTGAGAACCCCCCCGATACTTATTATCAGCCGTTATAAACGCCGATACTGGTAGTTCAGGAAATGCCTAATATCGGCCGATATATCGGGCTCTACGCCGCTAACAACGCTGTGTGTGTGCGTGTGTGTGTGCGTGTGTGTGTGTGTGTGTGCGTGTGTGTGTAGAACCTCTGCATTGAGAACGCCTGCATCGCGGCTCATGATAAGACAGGACGCTACGCCACCATGTTCATTGTGGACAAGGTCCTCACCCCCCCGATGGGGACGGTCATGGACGTCCTGAAGGCAGACGACCGCTTCAGGTGGGTCTGTCTACCTGTCTGTCTGTCTGTCTCTCTGTCTACCTGTCTGTCTGTCTCTCTGCTGTCTCTCTGTCTCTCTCTGTCTGTCTCTCTGTCTGAGGCCCTTTGCTACATGTCATTAACCCCCCTCTCTCTTCCCTTTACTTGTGTGTGTGTGTCTGTGTATCTCTGTGTGTATCTGTATGTGTGTGTGTGTGTGTGTGTGTGTGTGTGCGTGTGTATGTTCCAGTCTCCTGGTGGGGGCGGTCCAGACTGCAGGGCTGACTGAGCTCCTGAACCAGCAGGGGGCGCTGACCTTCTTCGCTCCGACCAACGACGCCTTCAACTCCCTGGAGCCAGCCGAGCGCAGCAAGCTCATGCGTAAGCACCACTTATAATATACATATGTATATATGTATATATATATATATATATATATATATATATATATATATTCAATTTCAATTCAATTTTATTTATAGTATCAATTCATAACCAGAGTTATCTCAAGACACTATACAGATAGACCACACTCCAGAATTTACAAGGACCCAACAGTTCTAGTAGTCTCCTCCAGAGCAAGCAACAGGGCCACAGTGGCGAGGAAAAACTTCCTTTTAGGCAGAAACCTCGGTCAGACCCAGACCCAGACCCAGACCCAGACCCAGACCCAGACCCAGGCCCAGGCCCAGACCCATAGCCAGACCCGGACCCAGACCTAAACCCAGGCTCTTGGTAGGCGGTGTCTGACGACCGGTTGGGGTTAGAATGAAGAGTGGAAATAACAAAAATAGAAAAAA
>NW_023268316.1:0-310 GCF_013103735.1 Etheostoma cragini
TGCCTCTAGGACTCCTCTAAGACTCCTCTAAGACTCCTCTAGGATGCCTCTAGGACTCCTCTAAGACTCCTCTAGGACCCCTCTAGGATGCCTCTAGGACTCCTCTAGGACTTCTCTAGGACGTACTACATACCAGAAGATGGAGACCAGGTGTGTGTACTGTGTGTAGTACTGCGTGTACTGCGTACCAGAAGATGAAGACCAGGTGTGTGTACTGTGTGTAGTACTGTGTGTACTGCGTACCAGAAGATGAAGACCAGGTGTGTGTACTGTGTGTAGTACTGCGTACCAGAAGATGAAGACCAGGTGT
>NW_023268316.1:610-1217 GCF_013103735.1 Etheostoma cragini
TAGTACTGCGTACCAGAAGATGAAGACCAGGTGTGTGTACTGTGTGTAGTACTGCGTACCAGAAGATGAAGACCAGGTCCTCCTTCTTGGACTCGCGGGTCTCGTAGGTGGCGTCGTACAGCCCGTAGCGACAGTCGTTATGGGGGAGGAGCTTGACGAAGCAGGCGTAGGGGTCGTCCACGGTGTCCCCGATGTCCCCCACCAGGATCTGCTTGCCCTCCTCCACAATGATCTTCTTCTTGTCCTCGCTGAGACAGAACAGGACCGCCTTCTTCCTCATCTTCACCTCGTCCTGGGACGAAGACTTCCTCACCTTCATGTCGTTGAACACCCTGATGACCTCATCGTTCACGGTCACGCCTGACGCCTGCAGGCGGCCAATCAGAGCACAGCACGCACAGGGTTAATGGGCGCAGGCGGCCAATAGGAGCACGCACTCCATGTAAATAATCACTACTTTCAGCATCGTAGAAAACACTTTATTCATTGATAAACTGAATTAATAAACTCTTAATTCACCCATTAACATGTGGAAATATGCTGCTCTATACACGCTAAAAGTAGTGATTATTTACATGGAGTCTGGTGGAGATATGCTGCTCTATAC
>NW_023268318.1:0-1377 GCF_013103735.1 Etheostoma cragini
CACATGAAGGGACACATGTAGAGACACACGGAGAGACACATGTAGAGACACATGTAGAGACACACGGAGAGACACATGCAGAGACACATGTAGAGACACACGGAGGGACACCGGAGAGACACATGTAGAGACACATGCAGAGACACATGTAGAGACACACGGAGGGACACCAGAGAGACACATGTAGAGACACACAGAGGGACACGTGCAGAGACACACGGAGAGACACATGTAGAGACACATGCAGAGACACATGTAGAGACACACAGAGGGACACGTGCAGAGACACAATGGTTAATCTGAGTATAAGTACTTTTTTCTACCGTCTGAACTGAAATCCTGTTTTATTCAATAAAGTTTTCTAAAATAAAGTTTTCTGGTGTTTTATTTCATTAAATTATTGTTTAATAACATTTATGTTTAAATTAATGTTTTAATCATCAAATCTCCATGGTAGTGTGACCGTGTGTGTGTGTGTGTGTGTGTGTGCGTTATAATTAAAATTAAAATGATTTATTATCATTATTGTTATTTCATTATTATTATTATTATTATTATTATTAATGTTATTATTATTATTGTTGTTATTATTATTATTATTATTATTATTGTTGTTGTTATTGCCGCGGCGGTGCAGTACCGCGGGGTTCCGCTAGGGGGCAGCAGCGCCCCCAGGCCCGCCGGTTTATTTCCGTCAGTAGAGGAAGAAGCGGGTTTGTGTGCATGTCTCCGGAGAATGGCCGATGCGGAGATTCTGTGTCTTTATGAACAAGAAAACACTCCATGATAACTGAGAACTGTACGTAAAGTACCCGGAAGTTGCTGTTTCACATTAAATAACCCAACCGCTGGATACGTCCGCCGGGTGAGCGCGGGAAGCGCGAGGACATGTACCGAGGCCGGCCTCCGCCGAGAGGAGGCTACCCGCCGCCCTTTGAAGGCCGGGGACCGAGGCCGCACCCGGGTCCGGGGGCCTACAGAGACGACAGGACCCGGCCCAGGCCTCCGTACCACCCCGGGTACCACGACCACGGCCCCCCGCAGGACCCGTACCGCCGCTCCCCGCCGCGCCGGAGGTACCCTTCCCCCGGCTCCGGAAGCCACAGAGCCGGGGAGTTCTGGGCTGGAGGTCCGCCGAGAGAGGTGAGTCTGCCGGGCTCGGAGAGCTCCGTAAGGTCCCTGAACCTGATGGACAGTTACCGTAAAACCGCCCGAGGAGGGAGGCTAACGTGAAGCAGACTGTTATGTTGTTTATGGAAAATAAAGCGCACATTTACACCAGACTCCATCCAGAAACCTGCTGATTTAGTAAACACATTTACACCAGACTCCATCCAAAAACCTGCTGATTTAGTAGCACATTTACACCAGACTCCA
>NW_023268319.1:0-1467 GCF_013103735.1 Etheostoma cragini
ACATCTGTATACTGTTATTAACACATCTGTATACTGTTATTAACACAGCTGTATACTGTTATTAACACAGCTGTATACAGTTATTAACACATCTGTATACTGTTAAGCATGAGGGGCAAACCTGTATTTGTACCAGCGTTTCCATGGTAACTCTGGTATCGCGGCCGATACGACGAAGAACACAGAAGAAGTTAATGAATGCAACTAACTTCAGTTGGTAGAGTAACAGCGTGAGACGGAGCTGCTGGACCAGGAACTGGACCAGGACCTGGACCAGGACCTGGACCAGGGCCTGGACCAGAGATGTGACCCATGGCCAGAATATCATAGTTCATAAAAATGCAGCGCAGTGACGATACAGACGTTTCATACACACGTGTGTCTCCGCCCTTCGACGCGTGCTGGACCCGTTCATAATGAGTCAGCTGTCTCTCTGTGAGGCCGTCCATCACACTCCCCCCCCCCTCTCCAGTTATAAACAGACTATGTGATTATAACATTTGTGGACTGATTAAAATCAACAAATAATCGTGAGAATAATCGCGATCAAAATTTTGATCAAATTAATCGTGATTATCATTTTGGTTATAATCGTGCAGCCCTATAAGAGACAGACCGTGGCTCGTCCAATCGGCTCTCACCTGTCTCTGCAGCCGCTGTCGGTGCGTCCAGGAACCTCGAACCGGATCTTCCACCAGTCCTTCTCCCCGTACCGGGACACGGCCTTCAGCAGCAGCTGGGACAGACAGGTTAGGAGAGAGAGACAGAGAGAGAGAGAGAGACAGATAGACAGGGAGAGCGACAGAGACAGACAAAGAGAGAGAAAGACAGACGGAGAGAGAGAGAAAGACAGACAGGGAGAGAGACAGAGACAGTGTAACCAGGCGGGACTCAGAGACACTATGATCACGTTATGTCTATTACATAAAGGAGAGAAGATCCAGCTGTCCCTCTGTCTGTCCCTCTGTCCGCCTGTCACTCTGTCCGCCTGTCACTCTGTCTGTCTGTCTCTCTCTCGCTCTGTGTCTGTGTCTCTCTGTCTCACCTCGTCCTCTGCTTTGGTCCAGAATCCTCTCTTTAAGCTCGGATCCAGCACCTGGTTCCACCTGTAGATCAGCTGAGACGGGTCCCGGCCCTCCATGAAGTAACTCACTGACAGACAGACAGGTTAGAGACAGTGAAAAAATGATTTGTTGGACAGAAGTAATAACAGAAAACATAATAATAATAATAATAATAATAATAATAATAATAATAATAGATATAATTCATCCATACAGGAATATTAATCTACAGCGGCTGATTATTGAGACACAGAACAGGATTTCAGAACATCTAGAAATAGTCAGAGTGATGTCAGAGCGTGATGTCAGAGCGTGATGTCAGAGTGTGATGTCAGAGCGTGATGTCAGAGCGTGATGTCAGAGCGTGATGTCAGAGCGTGATGTCAGAGCGTGATGTCAGAGC
>NW_023268320.1:0-2077 GCF_013103735.1 Etheostoma cragini
GCTACACCCTGCTACACCCTGCTACATACTGCTACACCCTGCTACACCCTGCTTCGCCCTGCTACACCCTGCTATGCCTTGCTACACCCTGCTACACCCTGCTACACCCTGCTATGCCCTGCTACACCCTGCTAAACCCTGCTACATCCTGCTACAACCTGCTACATCCTAAGATGTCAGAAGTCTCTCTAAGTTTCTCACCTTCACTTCATTTTCCTTTTCTTCTTCCTCTTGTGCTCCGACTGCTTCCTCCGCCGCCACTTCCTCCGTCTTCTTCCTGGAGAGCAACAGGAAATAATCACAGACCACTCTGTTCTTTTAACTCAGTGGTGTGTTAAGCCACCAACGTCTCCTTCCAGCCGCAGCGCTGTGACCGTTGACTTCAAGGCACCTGACCCTAACGCTGTAACCCTGTAACCCTAATCCTGAAACCCCAACCCTGTAACCCTAATCCTGCAACCCCAACCCTGCAACCCCAACCCTGTAACCCTAACCCTGTAACCCCAACCCTGTAACCCTAACCCTGTAACCCTAATCCTGAAACCCTAACCCCAACCCTGTAACCCTAACCCTGTAACCCCAACCCTGTAACCCCAACCCTGTAACCCCAACCCTGTAACCCTAACCCCAACCCTGTAACACCAACCCTGTAACCCCAACCCTGTAACCCTAACCCCAACCCTGTAACCCTAACCCCAACCCTGTAAAACCAACCCTGTAACCCCAACCCTGTAACCCTAACCCCAACCCTGTAACCCTAACCCCAACCCTGTAACACCAACCCTGTAACCCTAACCCTGTAACCCTTATCCTGAAACCCCAACCCTGCAACCCCAACCCTGTAACCCTAACCCCAACCCTGTAACCTTAACCCTGTAACCCCAACCCTGTAACCCTAACCCCAACCCTGTAACCCTGTAACCCTAACCCTGTAACCCCAACCCTGTAACCTCAACCCTGTAACCCTAACCCTGTAACCCTTTACCATGACACATTCTAACGTCCTACCCTCCCTTCCTTTGTCCCTCTCATCACTCACTCTTTGTTCTTGTTGTCTCCGTCTCCGCCCGCCAGGTTGTCCACAGCGATGGCCAAGAAGACATTCAGCAGGATGTCTGACACGTTAAGAACATGCAACAACATCCACCTTTTCTTCAGAAGCTACTTTACTCGGCTATACATGAACCTTTTGTGTCTAAGTGACTGATGATATCAACAATCTCTAAAATTTGTCTAGCTCACTCAGAGCCTGTGGTGAAACAAGCTGCATTGTAATGTTCACAGGCAATTTTGGCGCACCTTCAATTGACTGCTTAATATTTATGGTTATCCAACCTTTATTAATTTAGGTAAGTCGACACCGGTTACATTTGTCACTCAATACTGGACCAGTTTCAATAATATTTGTTCAAATTAGTCACTTAGACACCAATGCATGGGAAAGTAGGGTCCAGGTTGACAAAAAAACGAAACTACCCTATAATTCTAGCAAAGGATGCATGAACACAAACAAGAACAGTTTTTTCCCCACTCTGCTTGTGGTGTCAGTGAACGCCTCACTTGGACGAAGGATACAGTTACCACAGATGAAGAGGATGACGAAGTAAACGCAGACGATCATCCCTGGGAACACGGGGCCGCCGTACGCCATGATGCCGTCGTACATCACCATGTTCCAGTCCTCCCCGGTCAGGATCTGCTCTCACAGTCAACATCAGCACACACATGTGTTACATATCAGGCTCCTCTCCTGGGGAACCAGGTTCCAGTCTGGGGTCAGGAGGCAGACACCGTCTCCACATCTAAGAGTACGTTTAAGACTTTCCTCTTTGATAAAGCATATAGTTGGGTCAGGATCAGGAGAGTCCTGAACCATCCCTTAGTGATGCCACTGTAGGCCTAGACTACTGGGGGACTTCCCATGATGCAACATCCCAGAGTCCGGTCTAGACCTGCTCTTTATGGAAAGACCCGGGACATAAATAACTTCACAGAGTCCGGTCTAGACCTGCTCTTTATGGAAAGACCTGGAAGATATATAAGATCCCAGAGTCCTGGTCTAGACCTGCTCTTTATG
>NW_023268321.1:0-1163 GCF_013103735.1 Etheostoma cragini
GATACAGAGCGACTATGGAGCCAAGCAAAATTGCTGCAAGCTCAATGATTGCAGTACAATTGGTTTTGCTATATCACAAAATATGAATGAGTAGTGAAAATTACAATCCTGTGAGGTGTGCCTGCTGGGCAACTGTTCAGGCAACGACAATTGCGGGTCCAAAAGAGTTTAGCATAGATGCTACAGTATCAGTTCTATCAGAATGGACGGGTATTTCTTTATTTAAAGGTAAGCAAAGAATGGCACCGAAGGCTTTTCTTGATGGAAAATATCTTTTCGCTCTTCACCCGATGGGCTTCAACAGGCGTTTGATAGATAGATTGTTCATTCAATAGTCTGCCAAGTATTTTTTGTAAGTGCCTTCCTTTTTCCAAACTGCCACCAATGACGGCTTCTCAGATGGTTCTGTGTAACAAACCAACAAAAACAACAAGAAAAACAAGTTATGTTAGCTACTGGAACACATGGAAAATACTTCAACTATCACGTCTAATTATTCCTACAAATTTCCTTCAGTCTCTAGTACAGGGCTAGGTGGACATTCTTGTTTGAGTGCAGTGGGAGTTTAATGCACGTGTGCCAGCACCTCACACCATAACATGTGTCTCTACTGTGCAATCACATACCCCTGGAGTACTTATACATAGCGTAGAGAACCCCTGATAAGCCTGTAAACAGATGCTGGGTTGCATACATAGGCATAATGAAGCACAATTACTTTGCTGAAAATATATACATAAGGCTGTTGATTTTTTTACAGCATGCTGCATTCCATTCACTAAAAAATAAAATAATATAAGAAATGACTGTATTGTTAACCTGTGAAATGTTTGTAACTATATGTTGTGTTTGGAAATGTTCTTAAAGTAGAAAGTGAAGTATGTCTTCATTGCATAGAATGTACTTTTGTTGCATTTGTAGTTTTAAAGACCATCTTTATGCAAAAGAAATGTTAATCAAACATGACCATGGCATGTGTACCTCACGAGAGGGTTCTAAACTGTAATTTTCTGTTGTTGGTTTTGCGTAAAGAAGAATGGCAATTCAGTCTTTGTCTTGTTTGAAGCAGGCAGAGCATAAACAGAGAGGCTTCAGGCTAATACACCACTCGTGTGTGTGTGTGTGTGTGTGTGTGTGTGTGTGTGTGTGTGTGTGTGTGTGTG
>NW_023268322.1:0-1220 GCF_013103735.1 Etheostoma cragini
TTCAGCAGCCGCAGTTAGTCGCTGCTCCACCAACGCTCTCAGCATCTGGACTTTACACATTTTACCTCTTTCTAACACGACAAAGACCCTCTGCTAACACTCCTTTCTAAGTAATTCCATCCTTATGCTACTACAGATTTATTAAAAGCTAATTATACCGTTTTTTTTCAACCTGGACACTATTTTCCTGTTTTTCAGTCCAAGTTGCTGGTGATGGTGTGTGTGTGTATGCATGTTCGTGCGTGTGTGTGTGCATGTTCATGTCTGTGTGTGTGTGTGTGTTCTGTACCCTCTATACTTATTTGTCACTGTAGACCTGTAATCTGGAAACCTGTATTTATCTAACTACACACTGTTATTCAGTGTCATTGTCTTTGTATCCCACCACTGATGTGTGTGTTTGTGGGGGGGGGGGGGGGGGGGGGGGGGGGGGGAGTGGAGCTTTAACCCTCATATTGTCCTGGGGTCAAATTTGACCCGTTTCCAAATTTTTTTAAATAAGAAATTTGACAGGTCGACAAAAACATTGGGGAAAGAAGCGTAAAAATTATTGGAAAAAGTGACAAAAACTACGAAAAAAAAACTCTGGAAGCATCAAAAACTTTGAAATTGGCTAAAATGTCAAAAAAGTGACAAAACGTCAACATGGGGGACAAAGACATTGGGGAAAAATGATAAAAGTGTTAAAACAAAAATTAATACTTTTTTTTAAGAAAAGCAACAAAACGTTGAGATAGGGACAAGTGTTGTTTCATGTTGAGGGAAAGACAACATTCAAATTTGACTATTTAACTAAACCTTTTTATGCTTTTATTCTGAAAAGCCACTGACATGCAGCGGAAGTTTGCTCGTGTTTCCGCTCCATCGGTCGGAACACAGATAGCATAGCTTGTGTTGTTAGCATGTCTCTGGAGCGTAAATACGCGCAGAAACGGTGTGACTTCGTCTTCTTCGCTCGGCCCTTCCGGATATGAAAGGTGTGTTCAGACCGCGGCTCGCGGAAATCTAACCGGACGTGGAAAGGAGACCGGAAGTGGTTTTAATCTCCGACATGAAGCTGCGAGGAGAAACAGGTTTGTATGATAATGTTGTCTGTGCTAAGCTAAGGCTAAGCTAAGCACAACACACGACGAACCAAAGCTTTACATCCTGTGTGTGTGTGTGTGTCTCTCTCTCTCTCTCTCTCTCTCTCTCTCTCTCTCTCTCTCTCTCTCTCTCTC
>NW_023268323.1:0-1004 GCF_013103735.1 Etheostoma cragini
GAGGAAGAGGAGGAGGAGGAGGAGGAGTAGGGAGAGGGGGAGGAGGAGGAGGAGGAGGAGGAGGAGGACCGCTGCCTGATAACTGGGAGCTGGCCTTCAGCGACTCAGGAGAACCGTACTACATCGAGTAAGTTATGATACTGATCATGATTAATTAATTAAGATGATGATGATGAGGATGATGATGATGATGAGGATGAGGAGGAGGAGGAGGAGGATGATGATGATGATGATGACGTCACTCTTTCTCAGTCATAACTCAAAGACGACCAGCTGGCTGGATCCTCGAACTCTTAAAGAGACGACTCCCTTTACAGAACGTAAGTCTGATTCATTGATTAATTGATTTATTAATTGATTTATGCATCAATGGATCGTAAAATCTGCATAAAAATGGATATAAATGTTAAAGATTTCAACTGGTTGAGATAAATAAAAAAATAAAAAAGAGTGGCGATGCAGTTTTTAAACAATCTGGGACGTAATATAGGCCTACTTCAGATTTAATTTGTAAGAGGATCAGAGAGACTCACTTCCTGTTGGTGTGTAGGGCTTTTATTCTGAAGGCGGCAGCCAGAAGGGGGCAGCACAGACTCAGAGACATCCTGTTAGCTTTCTTCTTCTCTCCTCCTAAAGACATCTTACATCCGCCTTTTAACAACTATTATTATTAATTATTATTATTATTATTATACATTTAATTTATTTAAAGGAAGTTAATTAACTTTAATTTAATTAACTTTATTTAATGCTTGTTACACACAAAGGGACACACAATATGCAATACTCACACAATGCACCTGAACACACCTCCCTGTAAGACCAGCATACCCAGAATGCACCTGAACACACCTCCCTGTATGACCAGCACGCCCAGAATGCACCTGAACACACCTCCCTGTTAGACCAGCATACCCAGAATGCATCTGAACACACCTCCCTGAAGACCAGCATACCCAGAATGCACCTGAACACACCTCCCTGTTAGACCAGCATACCCAGAA
>NW_023268324.1:0-3242 GCF_013103735.1 Etheostoma cragini
GTGTGTGTGTGTGTGTGTGTGTGTGTGTGTGTGTGTGTGTGTGTGTGTGTGTTGTCTAAACATGCTTTTCAAAGCTTCAGTCAGTATATCATGTGAGTGTATGTGTACCGTTGAACCCGACTCAAACATTCACAGGTAATGTGTGTGAGGTAAATTAAATCTCACATCGTTGTTGGATTGGAAGTGGTTGGATATCCACATGTAAATATGAAACGTCTTTCTGTCCAAACTACGAGGCATAAATAAATACTATTACATTTTTCATCAACAGTGTCACAAACACCACCAAGTCTCTGCTTGGACAAGTGTGTTAGTTGTGTTGGTCCCATATCTTCGATACACAGGTCAGATATTTAGTGAATTAGTATAGAGTGAACATATGTTGTGCTCTTACCTCTTAAATAGACCTGCAGTGTTAGCCTTATTTTACTCAACATGTGTTACAGTTTGTTCAGGGGTCTGGCATTGATCCCGCCTCAAGCTAATGACAGGAGAACACTTTCACAGCACTGCACAGGTGAGTAGCCACTGAGTGAGTGTTGAACATAAACTGTCTATAAGATTCAATCACCATGTAAAATAATTAATCTTCTAAGGCTTCTGAGGATGAACTGCTGTCAGATCAGGACTAAGAACCACAACCAGAATTGGACTAAATGTCGTCTGGTGATGGAGAGGACATGTCTGACGAGGAATACATACTCAGAACATGATGATGACTATGGTTCAGGGCAAGCAAGAGCGGCACAAATTCAAGTAAACCCAGTAAACCCTGATGTTGGAGCATCTTATGGGTCAGACACAGGCACCTCAGTTGTGCCCGCCACCACTAAATGTTGGCCACCCCTTAAAAATGAGATGATTCCCAATGATGCTGACACATCTAGTTTAGCAAACTCTATCAAAGACTCATCAAAGGAAAAGCCAGAGGATGAAGCTGTAATTCATAAGACAGAATTACCACATCTGATTATGAGTAAGAAGAATCACTGTTATATTTGTCGTAAGCTACAAAGCTAAATTTCCCGCCACTTGAAAACACACAAGACACATGCTGAAGTTGTCCATGCATTGTCCCTTCCTGAGGACTCAAAATAGCGCAAGATATTATCAGAAAAAATGAGGACTAAAGGAAATTTTAAAAACAACAATGCAGTTTTGCCAGATGGAACAGGAACCCTGAAAGTGAAGAGAAAGCCAAAAGGTCAACCACCGGCAGGAAGGTTTATTCACTGTATGAATTGTCAAGGGCTGTACATACGTAAGGAGCTTTGGAGACATGTCCGCAGATGCCCCTTTAAACCTGAAAATGAAGATGTGGATGACAAACCTGGGAGAACCAAAGTACTGGGCTTGGCTGTAGCTCTGGAGTCTACGTTCTCTCAGCAGATCTTAGGTGGAGTCTGGAAGCTCCTTAGTGTCATGAAACAAGATGAGCTGGCCTCAGTTGTGAGAAATGACCTGAGTATTATTCAGCTTGCCCAGTCATTGTACAACGAACATGGACAAGACCCTACAAAATATGAATACATTCGACAGAAGCTCCGTGAAGCGAGTCGTTCGTTGATATGCCTGCAAACAGAATCCTCGGTACATAACCTAGAGGAGGCTGTTAAACCTGCTAACTTCCAGAGAGTTATGCAAGCAGTGAAGATAGTTTCAGGTTTTGATGAAGAAAAACACTCGTACCAGACACCGAGCCTTGCACTGACACTGGGGCATACACTGCAGAAGATCGCTGACATTATTCCCTGTAGGACACTCATGGCAGAAGAAGAAGAACTGATCAGGAACACTGACACATTCAAGAAGTTGTACGCCTCCAGGAGGTCTGAGTTGGAGTCTCAGCGTGCCCTGAACACACTGAGTGATGCAAAATACAACAAACCATCAACACTGCCCTTCATGATGATGTGGAGATCCTTCATCAGTACCTTGAGAAATCTGCACAAAGTGCCTTGTGCAGCCTGAAGGACGAGGCCACCACTCAGAGCTACGCTCGACTTGCACAAATCATTGTGTTCAATCGAAGACGTGCTGGGGACGCAACAACACAAACACTAATCTCCATGAAGATGTTGCCGTGGGGTTTTTGGCAACTGAACAGAACCTCTGCGGCTATTTCAGACGAACTGAAATCCCGGGGTAAAAGGACAGAAAGTGTCCGTCCTGCTCACACCAAGCTGTCCCTGCCGGCCAGTAGAAGATCTGAATGTGGCGTTCGTGCCACGAATGTCTTCCTGTTTGTAAGACCAGCGTCACTGAGCCACTACGGAGGACGGGACCGTCTGCGTGTTCATGCAAGCCAGTGTGGAGCAAAGCATCCTGGGTACCTCAGGTCAACACAACTCAGCAAACATGTTGCCACACTCTCACAAGTCCTTCATTTAAAAAACAACGAACTTGATCAGGTTGCAGATTTCCTGGGTCACGATATCCTCATATATATATATATATATATATATACAGTATATATATATATATATATATTCACCACGACTTCTACAGATTACCAGTTCCCACGACGCACCTGGCCAAGATTTCCAAACTGCTTTTGTTAATGGACAAAGAAACCAGTCCAGCATGCAGAGAAAGTCACTGGATGAGATCGAAAAGTGAAGGTTTGTACAGAAATTAGCCCTTGTAGATATCAGTCATGGCCGCATCCGGACCTGGTGGGCGTTGACGGACGGCGGAGCCCGGACCTGACACGCAGCCGTTCTGCTACCGGGCGGAATTTAGTAAAACAGCTAAATTAGGTGGTCACGGCATTTGTGTTGTGTGCCGGTCTATTGTCTAGCTGTTACAGGCTGGTATCTGACTGTTAGTCAGTGTTACCAACCAACAATGGTGATGGTTTGAGTTGGTAAATAAAACAGTTATTAAGTCCCATTAGTGCTCGCTGATGTCAGGTTAATGTGTATTTATGTTAATTAGCAGTTATTTAAAAGTGATTCAAAAGTCATTGTCCCTTTAAAGTCCCAATAATGTTTTTTGGTCCTTATACATCACATATTTTTCCAAAGTGGAACTGTCTTTATAAACCACCATAGTTTTAGGGTGGTGTGTATCAACACTCTCCCCAACTGAGACACACAAAGTCTGGCTTAACCACATACACCCGTATGCTTGTCTGTGTGTGTGTGTGTGTGTGTGTGTGTGTCTGTGTCTGTGTCTGTGTCTGTGTGTGTGTGTGTGTGTGTGTCTGTGTGTGTGTGTGTGTGTGTGTGTGTGTATGCTTG
>NW_023268325.1:0-177 GCF_013103735.1 Etheostoma cragini
CCTGATTATTCCCTGACCAGGAATTAAACCCAGGCCGTGGCAGTGCGAGCGCTGAATCCTAGCCACTAGACCATCAGGGAGTCACATCTGTCAAATTTTTCTTTGTAGATGTAAGTTTCCTTTTCAATCACTGGAATGACTCATATTGTTTTAGGCGAGGAATGGCTCCTGGCTAGA
>NW_023268325.1:392-555 GCF_013103735.1 Etheostoma cragini
GGCTCGTTCCAGGTCTAAAATCTCTTTTCTGGATGGGATAAAAACAGAGCTGATGAGTAAAAGTTGGAACCTTGGTTGTTGCAGGTTCCCAAACCTCCCCTCAAAACGTGAATTACAGATTTTCCAGCCCCATAGCACAACCAGCAGAGCAGAGTGGCGCAGT
>NW_023268325.1:828-1089 GCF_013103735.1 Etheostoma cragini
ACGCCTCTCGTTGTCGGCGGGACTCGAACCTGCGCGGGGAGACCCCAATGGATTTCTAGTCCATCGCCTTAACCGCTCAGCCACAAAAACCTGGAAAGCAGTGCTGTACCTGTTTGGACAAATGTTCATAAACTTTCTAATTGGTTTGTAGTAGGGATGTCCCGATCAGCATTTTAGGCCTCGGATCCTTATCCGATCTTTTAACCTCAAATCCGATCCGATTTCGAGTCCCGATCCGATATTTTGCCTTTAGTATTGAAA
>NW_023268325.1:1214-1392 GCF_013103735.1 Etheostoma cragini
ATGTAAATCCCATGAAATGAAAAATCTTACCCAGAATTAAAGATCAGCTTCAATTTAATATTTTAGACAAAAGTAAAAGAAAAACACTGACTTGGTATAATATTATAAAAAAAGAAAGTGCTATCCAAAATCCACTTTTAGCTTATAAGTGCTTAACATAGGCTGCCATATAGTCAAT
>NW_023268326.1:0-1167 GCF_013103735.1 Etheostoma cragini
TAAGGAGTAAAAGTAAAAAGTCGCCAGAAAAATAAAAAGTGATGTAAAAATATCTGAAAAAACTTATCGGGTACTGTACTGAAGTGTTTGTGCTTTGTTAATTCCCATCTCGGATGACCGTAAAGATTAATATGTACATGGTTTGCAGAACTGTACCTTCCAATAGAGCCACTTGGGTTATCTTTGAGCTGCTCTATGGTCTTCTGCAGAAGAATAAATCCCAAAGTTTGCTCCCTCCAGGTTATCTTATTAACAAATGTCCCTGCATGGACTTGAACCACCATCTTTTCGGTTAACAGCCGACTGCGCTGACCTATTGCGCCACAGAGACTGCGCCTTTCTGATGCTTTATGAGCGGCATCTCGATCTTTAAGCCACAAGCATTTGCTTTGTGGCTTTTGAGGTTGCGCTGCACATGTATACTTATCAGGCTATTTTCCTGTTACTCAGAAATTGGGGAACACAATACAGTAGGGGAGAGCCGGGACAATTGAAACGCGGGACGGATGAAACATTCCAGTTTTCTCCGAGTGCAATGACGATAGACTGACTTCCTTAGGTCTGAACATAGAGCATGTTAACCTCCTCCTATCAGCCAAAATATCTCCCTGTTTCTTCCTTTTATCGCGGAGTTAGGTTTTTCATTTAAAGGCTTGACTGCATGCTTATTTGGTAGACCAGTTAGTGTTCTCCACAATCCCAGACTTTTCATATTTCATGCTTGTTTAGATGAGAAGCAAAACAGGCTGTAATGTCATATGTCCATGTCAGGACGGTTGAAACCGCTGTTTCAACTGTCCCCGACATGGCTGTAACTCCATGGATTTTAAGTATATGCACAAATATCTGTGTTCATACAATTATTTATGGAGGTGAGACATGGAAAAGTAGTTTTAGAGAGATGAAAATATATTTGAGGGGGGGGGGGGGGGGGGGGGGGGGGGGGGGGGGGGGGGGGGGTTGAGTTTTCCAATGTTATCCTATGGAGACTGACGGGCTGGGGCGTGGTATTTTAATTTCCAGGGGTATAACCCATGTAAAAACCAGTGAAATGACGTTTTCTACGATAGAAACATGATATAAAGAGATAAATGTACTGTTCTAGCTATAAAAATAGCACAATCATCCACAGTGCATGGTATTTCAACTACCGCTTCATAAGCGCTT
>NW_023268327.1:0-1645 GCF_013103735.1 Etheostoma cragini
CCCCCCCCCCCCCCCCCCCCCCCCCCCTGCCACCTCCGTCTCCATTACTGACCGGCCGTTATGAGATTTCTCTCATCAGCCGCTCTGATCGCCTCTAATAAATAACCCTTCAGAGGGAGATAAATAACACCGCTCCGTGCATGCACACCGTGCATGTGCTCCGTGCACGCACACGGTGCACGGTAAAAAAACTCCTGCCTGCGTTTTAGTTTTTCCTCCTCTTCTCTCCCCGTTAGAGGCTTCCCCTCAAATTAATTCTCTCTGTCACACACACACACACACACAAGACACACGCACACACAGATGAACGGGAGACACACACACACACACAAGACACACGCACACACAGATGAACGGGAGACACACACAAACACACATGTAGAGAGAGACACATACACACACAAACACAGACACACACATGCAGAGCGACACACACACACGCACACACACACAGACACACACGCACACACACACACACCCCCCCCCGTATCACTGCTCTCCCAGACTGCAGCGTTGAATAAATGCATCTTTTCCAGACGGCTCTCACATCTCAAGAACTCAATTACTCTCCACGTTTAAAATAAATAAATTAAAGGTGTCCTGCAGCCGGCAGCTGCATCGCTACAAGGGCCCCCGGGGGGCCAAATTAGGCCGAATGTACGTCTCATACACGGCCCCGCTAATGACACGCGGTAAAGGAGACGCCGCGTAGCATTACACGGGTCATTATGGCGAGCTGAGAGCAGATTCATCTGCTGCCAACAACACAGGGTTTACCTGGTGGCCCATTACAAACAAGTCCTCTTCATGTGTGTGTGTGTGTGTGTGTGTGTGTGTGTGTGTGTGTTAAATCAACAAGTCGTCCTAGAAAAGTCAGCAGACATACTGACTTTTAATGCAAAAACACTGGGTCCTACATTTCCCATAATGCATCTGCGATGTGTCTGTCTCTCTTTCCTTAGAGCCACAGACATAAACCCTAACATGCTAGTTAATATTAACATGGACACAGGCTAATTTTTTTTTTCATTTTCATTTCATATATTTATTATACAGGAAAGTTAGAAAAAGTAACATTACATTACAATACAAAAACGGGCCTGACGCAGTTTAAAAACTGGTTTTCAGCAGGTTCCTGTTCTGCAGAAACATGGTTACAGCACGTCAGGACAGACATTAATACAAGACATTGATATAAAAAAATGGATTTTGACAAATGAAATCCACAATACACTTACATAAGGACAAAAGACATTTATACAAAACATCATCAGGGCTGGACAAATAAGGTCAGTGCAAACAAGGCTTGGACAATAAATAAACTAATTTATTTAATGTGTGCAAGTGTAACTATTAAAAAGGAGCCGTTTGTATGCCTTTTTAAAATGCGTGATAGTTGATAATGTTCTGATTTGATACGGAATGTCATTCCAAATCTTTGTATATGTGTAAAAAATAGATTTCTGACCAAAGTTGTTTTTGTATGAGGGAACTGGGATAAGTGCCTGTGAGACCGACCTAGTGAGGCGACCTGGTCTCACGTGGGTCGGAAAAGGTGCAACAAGTACTGGTAAGGCGGTATTTTGAATCTGAAAATAAAATGCAATTGCGTGGCTGTTTCTAAAGTTTTCATAAGTCAGAGCCT
>NW_023268331.1:0-1002 GCF_013103735.1 Etheostoma cragini
TACATGGAGTCTGGTGGAGATATGCTGCTCTATACACGCTAAAAGTAGTGATTATTTACATGGAGTCTGGTGGATTTAGCGTTGACAACCTCAGAGCAGTTTCTGGTTTAACAGAAAGGTCTCGGTACTATACCAATTTTAAAGATTGTTGTTCTCATCAGTCACTAACCCGGTGTCCTGTTGGGGACGGGGCTGGTTAGGGTGTCCTGTTGGGGACGGGGCTTGTTAGGGTGTCCTGTTGGGGACGGGGTTTGTTAGGGTGTCCTGTTGGGGACGGGGCTGGTTAGGGTGTCCTGTTGGGGACGGGGTTTGTTAGGGTGTCCTGTTGGGGACGGGGCTGGTTAGGGTGTCCTGTTGGGGACGGGGCTGGTTAGGGTGTCCTGTTGGGGACGGGGCTGGTTAGGGTGTCCTGTTGGGGACGGGGCTGGTTAGGGTGTCCTGTTGTAAGGGGGTTGTTGCTAATGAGACTTCTGTAATGTCAACCCAGTAAAAATGGATCTACTTAACGAAGTTGGTTCGCTGCTAGCTTAGCTACAAGTTAGCATCAAACACAACAAAGGCTGTAAGTTGAATGATGTTTAGAGCTAACGTTAGCATCAACTAGCATAGATAGCTAACGTTTATGAAATGATTTCCATTTTCTGTTACTGTTATTTCATGAATTTCAGTGTCAGACTCACATCTGGTCTAGCGTGTAATCCTCACCATTATATCTAAATAATGTGAATCATTTTCTTTGCCCCCCATAGGTATAGCGTGTCACCATGGCGACCGACATCGGCTCGCCGCAGCGGTTCTTCCACATGCCGCGCTTCCAGCACCAGGCGCCGCGCCAGGTGTTCTACAAGCGGCCCGACTTCGCCCAGCAGCAGGCCATGCAGCAGCTCACCTTCGACGGGAAGCGCATGAGGAAGGCCGTGAACCGCAAGACCATAGACTACAACCCCTCAGTCATCAGACACCTCGGGGTACACACACACACACACACACACACACACACAC
>NW_023268332.1:0-1109 GCF_013103735.1 Etheostoma cragini
TATATATTATATAAATATATATATTATATATAAATATACATATTATATATAAATATATACATATTATATATAAATATACATATATATACATATTATATATAAATATACATATATATACATATTATATATAAATATATATATTATATATAAATATACATATTATATATAAATATATATATTATATATAAATATACATATTATATATAACTCTAGTATCTTTCTAATGTGTCCTGGTTCTGGTCCTGGTTCTGGTCTTGGTCCTGGTCCTGGTCCTGGTTCTGGTCCTGGTCCTGGTTCTGGTCCTGGTCCTGGTCCTGGTTCTGGTCTTGGTCCTGGTCCTGGTCCTGGTCCTGGTTCTGTGTGTGCAGGGTTCTCCGTCTCTGTTCAACGCTGCTGACTTTGCTCCTTACGACCCGACCCAGGAAGTGATCTTCCCCCCCGAGCTCATGGTAGGAGACCAGCACCCCCCAAGAGAAGTAGGACACAATGGTGTTTAAAGCCTGAAAGTAACTCTTTAAATAGAATACATGACGTTTTAATCCTTGATAGACAATCCCCCAAAAGCCTAAAAAAATAACCAAATGCTTCAAAATAGCCTAGAAACCTCCTTTAAAAAGGCCAAATAGCCAAAAAGCTCCAAAATAATCCATAAGAGCCTTAATAAATCCTAAAGAATCCTCAAAAAAGCCCAAATCCCCAAACATGGGCAAAATGCTAAACTGCTGTTTTGTGTCTTCAGTCCCTAACCAAAGGTCAGGGGTCGGCCTCGCTGCGTTTCCATGGCGAGAGGGCGACGTGGCTGCAGCCCGCCAGTCTGGACCAGTTTCTGCGTCTGAAATGGGAACACCCGGACGCCCGGGTCGTCGTCGGCAACACGGAAGTCGGTCAGTCTCAAACGCACCGTCGTTAGCCTCCGATCATGCTAACGCTCACTGGGTCTGACTCACATCTGGTATCTGGTCTCAACTCACATGACTCACATCTGGTATCTGGTCTCGACTCACATGACTCACATCTGGTATCTGGTCTCGACTCACATGACTCACATCTGGTATCTGGTCTCAACTCACATGACTCACATCTGGTATCTGGTCTCAACTCACATGACT
>NW_023268333.1:0-1446 GCF_013103735.1 Etheostoma cragini
TAGTAAAGTGTGTCAAAAAAGTGATAAAAAGTCATAGTATAGTATTTGAGACATCAAAAAGTCATAAAAAGTCTTATTGTAGTATGAAGACAAAATTCATAATGCAATATGTCGGAAAAGTCATAGAATAGTATGTCGAAAAAATGATAAAAATATGAAAGTGTAGTTTGTTGAAAGAAAGTGATAAAAAGTCACAAAAAGTCATAACAAAGTCTTAGTATGGCATGTCAAAAGAAATTTGTAGTACAGCATGTCGAAAAAAGTCATAAAAAAGTCTTAGTATGGCATGTTGAAAAGGTCATAGTAAGTAGTAGAATGTTTCAAAAAAGTGATAAAAAGTCATAGTATAGTATTTGAGACATCAAAAAGTCATAAAAAAGTCTTATCGTAGTATGAAGACAAAAGTCATAATGCAATATGTTGGAAAAGTCATAGAATAGCATGACGAAAAAATGATGAAAATGTGAAAGTGTAGTTTGTTGAAAGAAAGTGGTAAAAAGTCATAGTGAAGTGTGTTGAAAAAGGTCTCATGAAAGTCAGTGTATTATGTCAAAAAAAGTAATAAAAAGGTCATAGTTTAGTATGTCGAAAAAGGGGATTAAGTCATAGTATAGTATGTTGCAAAAAGTCATGAAAAAGTCTTAATATAGTATGACGAAAAAGTCATAATATAGCATGTCGATAAAAGTCATAGTATAATATGTTGAAAAAGGAGATGAATAAAAAGTCATAGTATTGCATGTCAATAAAAGATGTTTTCTAGTCTGTAAAAAAGTCACAGAAAAGTCTTAGTATAGTATGAAGAAAAACGTCATACTATAGAATGTTGGAGAAGTCATAGTATAGTATTACGAAATAAGTCATAGTATAGTATGTATAGTACTAGTATACTAATGTATAGTATATAAAAAGTCTTAGTATGGCATGTCAAAAGGTCATAGTATAGTATGTCAAAAAAGTGACAAAAAGTTATAGTGTAGTAAGTTCTCAAAAAGTCATGAAAAATTCTTATGATAGTATGATAACAAAAGTCATAATGGAAAATGTCATAAAAGTCCTGGAATAGTATGTCGAAAAAATTATTAAAATGTAAAAATATAGTCAAAAGTGAATGATAAAAAGTCATAGTGAAGTGTGTCGAAAAAGGTTTTATGAAAGTCAGTTAAGTGATAAAAAGTGATAGTATAGTATGTTGAAAAAAAGTGATGAAACAGTTAAAGTATAGTGTGACGCAAAAGTTGTAACAAAGTCCTAGTATTGTATGACGCAGAAGTCATAAAAAGTCTTAGTATGGCATGTCAAAAGAAATCTGTAGTACAGCATGTTCAAAAAAGTCATAGTATAGTATGTTGAAAAAAGTCATAAAAAAGTCTTATGGCGTTTTTCCACTGCTGGTAACAGCTTGCCTCGGCTCGCCTCGGCCCGCCTCGGCTCGCCTCGGCCCAT
>NW_023268334.1:0-2103 GCF_013103735.1 Etheostoma cragini
AGGTGATGAGGTAGGTGATGAGGTAGATGATGAGGTAGGTGATGAGGTAGGTGATGAGGTAGGTGATGAGGTAGGTGACTTAAGGGAAACAGGAAGAAGACATCAGGTAATCACAGGAAGTAGAACTAAAGACAAGACGAGACAGAGATCCGAACTATCAAAATAAAACAGGAAACAGAACACACAGACACACAAGACCAGGAAGTAAACACAGAGATAACAGCAACAGATACACAAACAGAACTGAAAATATAACAACGTATTATTATAATTACACACAGGATGTGGACGTGCTGCTCAGGAAGTTGGACGCCGACCTGGACCGCAGAGTGAGCCTTCAGGACTTCCAGAAGGTTCTGCGAGGCTCCGCCCCCGTTTCCTGCTCCACGCCCCTAAGACCAGCCAACCGGCAGAGAGCGCCACTCCGGGTCAGACTCACACACTCACAGTAACGGTGTTTTACCTGGAGACGATGTTCTCATGTTTGTGTGTTGAGGGGACTGAAATTGGTCCAGTAATAATCAGTTTCCCTCCACTAAACGTTGTGTTGTCTGACAACATTATGGGATGGATCCCTACAGAGATAGACCTTTTAGTTTAACATGAAACAGAAATCACCATCACCAAACCCACCAGACTCCATGTAAATAATCACTACTTTTAGTGTGTATAGAGCAGCATATCTCCACCAGACTCCATGTAAATAATCACTACTTTTAGTGTGTATAGAGCAGCATATCTCCACCAGACTCCATGTAAATAATCACTACTTTTAGCGTGTATAGAGCAGCATATCTCCACCAGACTCCATGTAAATAATCACTACTTTTAGCATCGTAAAACACACTTAATTCAGAGTGGACAAAAACTAAATAAAACTATGATTATTTACATGGAGTCTGGTGGAGATATGCTGCTCTATAAACACTAAAAGTAGAGATTATTTATTTAATTTTTTTACAAAGAGCTCCTGAATGCAGCGTTAGCTTTCCACCAACAAACCAATCAGGAGTCTCAGCTGCAGCTGATCAGTCCAATCAGGCGTGAGAGAGAGTGAGGACGGACAGACAGACAGACAGCAGACAGACAGACAGGCAGACAGGTAGAGATCATCATGTACTGCTCCTCAGGTCTGATCTCAGGCTGCGGTCTCTTAACGTGGGTCAGGACGGACAGGAGGACGGTCTACACCCGGACGTCCTGCTACACACAGGTACACAACGTCTCTCGTCCCGTGTGATCAACAATTAGAGAGTTCCTGGGGGACAGATGGACGCTTTGAAGTCCTAAAACCTGAAGAAGAGCGTCACACAGCCTGGTTTCTGGCTCCAAAACCAACAGAGTAGTTTGAGGATGTTCGACCTTCGTGTTGTCTTAAAACTCAACACTTCTGTTAGCGATGATTTTAACTTTTTCTCATGTTTTTGTCCCTTTTTCAACGCTTTTGATGCTTTTTTTCCCATGTTTGTCCCTTGTTTTGACGTTTAACACTAACTTATTAACGTTAGTTTTACAGTTATTTTTAGAATTTATGGTCATTAAACCTCATTTATAGGAAATTATACCTAATGTTTGAGTTAGAAAAGCAGAAATTAGGAATTATTGAGACTAAAATTAAAGGAATGGATGTTGATGATAATCACAGACTGGAATATGTCAACTTTTACTCAATACTATTTCAAAAACACTTCCATTTGTTTTACAATGCTATAAAATTGAATAAGACGCCCCAAAATTAGGACAACATGATGGAAATATGAGGACAACATGGGGACAACATGGGGACAACATGAGGACAACATGAGAGCAACATGAGGACAACATGAGGACAACATGAGGGCAACATGGGGACAACATGAGGACAACATGAGGACAACATGAGAGCAACATGAGAGCAACATGAGGACAACATGAGGACAACATGAGGACAACATGAGGACAACATGAATACAACATGAAGACAACATGAGGACAACATGAGGACAACATGGGGACAACATGAGGGCAACATGAGGGCAACATGGGGACAACATGAGGGCAACATGAGGGCAACATGAAGACAACATGAGGACAATATTGGGACAACATGAGGACAACATGAGG
>NW_023268335.1:0-1011 GCF_013103735.1 Etheostoma cragini
CTGCACCGTGGGCTTTAGAGGAAAAAACACACCTGCACCGTGGGCTTTAGAAGAAAAAACACACCTGCACCGTGGGCTATAGAGGAAAAAATGGTGCTGATCTCCACAATTTGAAGCCTTCAGTTCGTATTGACTAAAATTATTACTTTACAGTACAGTAGTTATGTGTAAAAGAACTTTTCTACAGTACTTGTATTTGTCAAACAGATGCTCGGGCCTGTAAAGTGTGTTTGTTCTTTGGTTTCAGTGTATTATGGAGTATTTCATTGTATAACAATTGTAAACAAACTAAAGGTTACAACTTCACGGATTTCGCCTATTACGGGTTCTTCGTGGAACGTAACCATCGTGAAAAACGAGGGTTCACTGTATACGTTCGGATCGCGCGTCGTATAACACAAATAAACTACTTTAAAGTAGATTTTGTTTGGGTCTAAATTACGTGGCATCGGATCGGTGCGTAAGCTACTTCCCGATATCTTTACCAGCGTTTTCGGCGGTATCGGTGGCTTTCTGTTAGCGGTATCGCTATGGTAACATCTCTAGTTAAACGGACTTTATCCCGACTCCACACACACCTTTTGTAGGAACACAGGTCGGGAAGTTTTAAGTTTTTGTTTGTTGCTGATGGAGTGAAAGTGTTTCTGGACTTTAAAGAGCAGATTGATGTTTAAAGACACCGTGTGGTGTTTGAAGATGAAGAGGCGGCAGGCAGACGGACACTAATTAAACACAGGGCTGAAGAACGTAGACGGGGTGCATGTGTTGGACAATTAGAGAGTGATTGATGAAGAGGAAGAGAGAGTGTGAGTGTGTGTGTGTGTGTGTGTGTGTGTGTGTGTGTGTTGTGGTGTGTGTGTGTGTGTTGCGGTTTAGTAACGTTAGAAAGGGATCTAAAAAAGAGACTAAGAGGGAGAAAGTGTGTTAGACTTTTTGTGTGTGTGTTGTGTGTGTGTGTGTGTGTGTGTGTGTGTTGGCAGAGCACCTGGCATGATGAGTTTGGGGGGGGGG
>NW_023268336.1:0-1682 GCF_013103735.1 Etheostoma cragini
CTCCTGGACACACAGCACGTCATTACAGCACACACACACACACACGCACACACACACACACACCTCGTCCTCCTCCTGGACACACAGCACGTCATTACAACACACACACACACACACTATCTCCACACTCTTCAATTATCTTTTTATACGTATTTTTAATAGTAACTAACTAAATATTTTTTGTTTTAATATTTTTCTTTAAATATTTTTGTTTAAATATTTTTTTATATTTTATATTTTTGTTTTAATATTTTTGTTTTAATATTTTGTTTTAATATTTGATATTTTTGTTTTAATATTTAGTATTTTTGTTTTAATATTTTTGTTTTAATATTTAATATTTTTGTTTTAATATTTAATATTTTTTTTTTATTATATTTGTTGTAATATTTTTGTTTTAATATTTGTTTTATGATTTTTTTTTAATATATTTTGTTTTAATATTTAATATTTCTCAGTCTTTCAGTCTCAGGTGTATTAATAATAAAAAGGAAACTCACCTGCAGCAGGATCCTCTGCAGGTACTCCAGCTGGGATCGAACCTCAGAGCAGTCCTCAGCCATTTCCTCCACGTCCAGACCCAGACCAGGACTACAGGGAGACCGGCAGGGAGACCGGCAGGGAGACCTGGAGACAGACAAGAGACGGAGACATTGAGGGGTTGAGAGCGAGACAAGACGGAGACATTATTAAATTTATTTTATTTTATTTATTTTATTTATTTTATTTATTAATGTATTAATGTATTAATTACTGTTATATTATAAACAGATAATTTGACAGACTGTGTCCCAGAGTGGACCCCTGTCCCCGTGGACTGGAGGACGCTGACCTGTCGTTGTCCCCGTGGCTGTCCTGCGTCCCCCAGCAGAGCTGTCTCATCCTCCACTGGGCCATGTGGGCTGTCCCGTCTCCGTCTGCAGGAGACAGACAGAGACCGAAAATGTCTTCACATGAAGTTATAAAACAGAGGGACGCAATACCAGAATCATGTCCTCCCTTCCTGTTGTCCTCGGGGTCGGATCGGACCATTTCCACAAGACTCTCTGAATTTGGACGTTGGATTTAATTTTATAGCATTTAAAAGAATTAAACGCAAAAAAGTGACAAATTAAGAAAAAACAACACAAAAAAGTAAAATATAAAGAGAGAAAAAAATAAAAAAAGTGTCAAAAAATTTCGAAAAAAAGCTTAAAAAAATTAGTCAAAACAACTAAAATATCCCAAAAAAATCAACATGCAACTTCGTAAAATGTGAGAAAACATCAGAAACGTGACAAAAATATGGAGAAAGCTTCGAAATGTTGGTCAAAACAACAAACAAAAGTCCCAAAAAAAACCAAAGGAAGTAAAAAAAAAAGGATGGAGCGTACCGCTGTGCAGCGAGGCGTCCTCCGGGAGGTCTGCGTCCAGCATGAGGTCGTCCTCGTCCAGATCCGAGTCCAGGTTGTTCAGGACGTCCTGAAAGACACCGAGACAGAGACATGAGTCCTCTGTCTTCTTATTATTAGTACCATGTGCACATGGCAGACCTGGGACTGTTAACAGGTCTCTGTAGAGACCGGCTCGGGCCATGACGGGGGGCTCCATAGCGCCCCCTAGTGTGCACCTACAGTATATATACACATATATATATATACATATATATATACATATATATACATATACATATACATATATAT
>NW_023268337.1:0-1918 GCF_013103735.1 Etheostoma cragini
GATTAGTTAATTGAGAGGATTAGTTAATTGAGAGGATTAGTTAATGGGAGGATTAGTTAATTGAGAGGATTAGTTAATGAGAGGATTAGTTAATTGAGAGGATTAGTTAATGGGAGGATTAGTTAATTGAGAGGATTAGTTAATGGGAGGATTAGTTAATGGGAGGATTAGTTCATTGGGAGGATTAGTTAATGGGAGGATTAGTTAATGGGAGGATTAGTTAATGGGAGGATTAATAGAGGTCTGTGCAGACCAGGTGGGGGGGCGGTCTGCTCTATTTCAGATTTAAAGATCTCTGTCTATGGAGAAAATAAGTCAGGAGGAGATTTATTTAATGTTCGGTCTGTGGAGGATTTCCTGGTTCTGGTTTCATCAGGATGCTGATCGCAGCAGATTAATATCTTATCACCAGTTATATCCGGATGAAGATATAAATTCATATATAAATCCTCCTCTTCCTCTTCTTCTCCTGTTCAGGGTTCGTCTCCGTAAAGAGGAGAAGCTGAGGGAGCAGGAGCTGAAGGGAGGGGCGCCAACCAACAGGTAAGGGGGGCTGCCTGTCTGTCTGTCTGTCTGTGTGTGTCTGTCCGTGTGTGTGTGTGTCCGTGTGTCTGTGTCCGTGTGTGTGTGTGTGTGTGTGTGTGTGTGTGTGTGTGTGTGTGTGTGTGTCCGTGTGTGTAACATGTTGTTTCTATGAGCAGTGAGATTCCTGCAGACCAACACGCTGAAGAAGACGAGGAGTCCAACAGAAACAAGATGAAGGGTAAAAACATTAAATCATTTGTTACAAAGCTCAGTGGAAACAGAATATAATATAACATAATAATATAATATAATATAACAATAATATAATATAAAACAATAATATAATATAACATAATAATATAATATAATATAATATAACAATAATATAATATAACATAATAATATAATATAATATAACAATAATATAATATAAAACAATAATATAATATAATATAACAATAATATAATATAAAACAATAATATAATATAATATAAAACAATAATATAATATAATATAACAATAATATAATATAATAATATAACAATAATATAATATAAAACAATAATATAATATAATATAACAATAATATAATATAAAACAATAAAATAATATAATATAACAATAATATATTACTACAATCATATAATAATCTAATATATTTAACATAAAATAATATAACATGCTGCTATTTTGCAAGTTCTCCCACTTAGAAATCATGGAGGGTCTGATGTCCTCCTAGGTGCATGTCCACTGTGAGAGACATGTCCACTGTGAGAGACATGTCCACTGTGAGACATAATCTAAAATGTATAAATATGATATAAAATAAAAATATTATGAACAAAAAAAAAATAATCTAACTAACAGGTCTTTGAGGGTCAGAATTCTAGCTGATAGACAGGTGTTCAAATACTTATTTAAAGCTGTATCATACAAATAAATAGTTAAAAAATCATACATTGTGATTTCTGGATGTTTTTTTAGATTGTCTTTCACAGTGGACATGTCTCACAGTGGACATGTCTCACAGTGGACATGTCTCTAACAGTGGACATGTCTCTCACAGTGGACATCAGACCCTCCATGGTTTCATAGTGGGAGAACTTGCAGAATAGCAGCGTGTTAAATACATATTTTCCTTACTGTACATATAACAATAAAATTAAAAAAGCCCGGAAAAACCAAACTGACACCATTGTGTGTAATAAAGACACAGCCTGTTGATGATTGTCTGTCCTCCCCCAGCTAAAGACAAGCAGACGGCCTCATCCTGCCCCCCCGCCCACACCCCCGCCCCCCTGACTGCACAGGAACAGGAGAGAGAGCAGGAGAAGGTCAGAGACTCTTAGTGAGAAGCACACACATACAGGGGCTAGACCACCCCCCCCCTGC
>NW_023268338.1:0-2065 GCF_013103735.1 Etheostoma cragini
TGTATGATGTAAAAGCGCTTTGAGTAGTCGTTAAGACTAGAAAAGCGCTATATAAATACAGCACATTTACATTTACATGTGTTTGTGTGTGTCTGTGTATGTATATGTGTGTGTGTGTGTGTACGGCAGGTGAACTGGCACCTCGCCAGCTCCCAGTCCAGCACCATGGTCTGTAACACGGGATCTATTTCAGTGTTACACTACACAGTCAGCTGGCTTCATGTCCAACAGGTAAGCTTCCTTTTACCTGAGCAGGTGGGTTGAACAGTAAAACTTTATTGACATTGTGAGCAGTGACAGCAGGCCTAGCAGCTAACGGCTAACACAATCAGCTAACAGCGTTAGCTTTCTTAGCTAGCCAACAGTACACCTGCTGTCCACCTGTTTCAGCCGGTTTCCCGCCTCCAGACGGACACTTTTAACACCTATATGTGCTGAAAACAACTTTGACTTGCCTTTCTGTGTAATAGTTAGCAGAATAGTACAAGTTTTCTTTCTTTATGCTGACTAAAAGTTTGTCTAGAAGTTTGTCAGCGGCCAACTTGGTTGCGACTACAAGGGATACAGCTACGGCCGGAAGTTACGCAAAATCTTCAATTAAATCATATAAAGTTATCCTTTCACACAGGAAACGCGCCTTCTTTCCTCAGGAGGGTTTTAACCCAATCCCCGATAAGTTTCCTAATATTAACTTGCGTTCTTTTGTGTGTTTTTCGTGTGTTAACGTAACGGTGGTCGCCGTAGCTGTATCCCCGCTAGCCTCCGTCAGTCGGAGCTCAGCGGGACCAACGGCCGTGTGCGCGAGGCAGCTAACGTTACTCACTCGTAGCTCCGGAAGACTTCGTGTGTGATTTTACAGAGAAAGACCTCTTCCTCCGGCCGCAGGTCCGCCGGGGGCCGCTCCCGGACGAAGGCTCTCCTGTGGAGGAGCGGCATCTCGCGGCTCCGCGTCACCACCGGCAGCGCTGGGGGGGGAAAAGGAGGGAAACCGGGTCCCGAACACAGATCCACACACAGGGTCCCGCTCAACAAGTTGAACTCCGGGAAGAACCGAAGGTCAAGCGGAAAGTAACGAAGGCGAACCCTTGCAGCAGCGGCGCGCGGCGGGTCTTTTGTTAGAGATAATCTGCCCACATGGGGGTCCGGGACTCCGATCCCCCCAAAACACAGAAACACACTCTCTACTTCCGCCTTCTCGCGGGGGAAGTGTGTAGAAACGTGGACACGAGGGTCTTTACCGAGTTGTGTAACGATGAACGGAAAACGCTCGGTAAGAAGTGGAGGAGAAGTCCGCGCGCTGGAGGCTCAAAGCTGCTCACGCGCACACTGGCGGCGGCGTGTTGACCAACTTTTTGATCCCCTTCACGGACCCTCGCTGGGCTCGGAATCCTCAGTGCTCCGGATACAGAAAACCACCAGGACGGGGTTTAGCCCTCATGTGGTCCTCGGGTCCCCCGTTTCTCTATACCAGTGTTCTTTTAACATTAATAATATATAATAAATACATGAAAAAATATAGTAAATTACTCTACTAGTGTGTGTGTGTGTGTATGTGTATATATATATATATATGTATATATATATATATACATACACACACACACACTAGTAGAGTAATTTACTATATTTTTTCATGTATTTATTATATATTATTAATATATAACACACTGTATATATAGTATATGTTAATTCAACATTATCAACATTTCTTCTTCTTGTGTTTTTCCAATTTGACCCTTTCCAAAAAATTTGGGTTTCTTTCCAACAAATTATGAAAAAAAAGAGACAAAAACATAAAAAAAGAGACTAAAACAGGAACAAATGTCTAATAAAGTGACTAATGTAAAAATATTTTTCAAAAACTTTGAAGATTTGGGGAAAAACCTACGAAAATTTCAAAAACGTTTCACAAACGTTGAAAAAGTGACAAAATCATTGAAAAAGCTTTCTGACGTTTTTTATAGAGTTTAAAAAAAGAAGAAAAATTGCGGTTCAGCAGTGAGACCACGACCCCGGGCACTAGGCCACGTGGACCCTCCAGCGGTTCAGCAGTGAGACCACGACC
>NW_023268339.1:0-1165 GCF_013103735.1 Etheostoma cragini
GTTAAACTAAAAGGATCTTCCTCTTTAACTAAAAGGTCTATCTCTGTAGGGATCCATCCCATAATGTTGTCAGACACCAAATTACCCTCTAATAATCAAACCTAATTTTCTGAACACTTTCTTAATACCTGAATAGTGCGGATACAAATTGTCAGTGGACTGGAAGGAGGAGCTCTTCGCTGCAGACAAATAAAAAAAAGAAAATCAAAATACAGTTACAGTAAATCTCCCAATAATTAATACAATAATATCATAAGCATATTAATAATTTAGTAGGAAATGAATCCAAACTGTACCTTCAGGGGCGATTCCACTCTGCAAACTGCAGTCATAAAGAGAAAGAAGGGATGAAATTTTTTCTACATACCTGTATATACAGGGGCTTGAATAGGTTTAAAATTAAAAAGTTTAAATATCTAAAAAAATATATATATATAATAATAATATTAATAATAATAATAAAATACTAAAATATCTAACAAATAAAAAATGAAAAATAAAAAATAAATAAATAATGAAATACTAAACTATCGAAAAAAATCTAAAAAATAAAAAATATATAAATAATAAAAAAAAATAATGAAATAATGAAATACTAAAATATCTAAAATATCTAAAAATTTAAAAATTTAAAAAGAAAAATGTATTAAATATAAAAATTTGAAAATTTGAAAATGTAACAATTAAAAAAAAGAAGCATGGCAGACTTACGAAGACCTGCGGCTCATGGATCTGGCCCAGCTGTTCCACGCTGAATGAGTCGGGCTCCAGACGTCCTGCAGACACACGTACGTACAGACGTTATACACTCAACTCATCTTATTTCCGTAATGTTTCCATGGTTACTGCAGATTTACCTGATGGGAAAATACTTGCTTCTGCAGCAAATCCATCGGTTCAAAATCTGAAACGATATTTAAATAAAGGAACAGAGGAGAGGTCAGTGGGTGGATCTAGAGAGATCTCCGTGTGCCGTGGTGCGTTCAGGTTCAATGGGAAGATTTGTTGTAACCCTCACCCTTTATGAAGTGGTCTCCCTAACCCTCACCCCTTTATGAAGTACTCTCCCTAACCCTCACCCTTTATAAAGTACTCTCCCTAACCCTCACCCTTTATGAAGTACTCTCCCTAACCCTCACCCTTTATGAAGTACTCTCCCTAACCC
>NW_023268340.1:0-1146 GCF_013103735.1 Etheostoma cragini
GTGGTCCCTAATACTGTATCTGAAGTCTCTTTTATATAGACCTTAATGGTCCCCTAATACTGTATCTGAAGTCTCTTTGACGTCATAAAGTGAAGATTCCAGTTCGGCCCATCTGAGTTTTCATTTTCTCAAAGGCAGAGCAGGATACCCAGGGCTCGGTCTACACCTATCACCATTTCTAGCCACTGGGGGGCCATAGTCAGGCTGGGGGACCTCATATTAATGTTAAAAAGTGAAATTGTCATGCCAATGGGACCTTTTTATAAAGAACAATCAAAGTTTGTTCTTTATCTCTATCAATGTATTTAACTTTTTCTCACATTTTTATCCCTTTTTTGACATTTTCAACACTACTTAACACTAACTTATTAACTTTTTACAGTTATTTTTTGAATTTTATGGTCAATAAACCTAATTTATAGGAAATTATACCCAATGTTTGAGTTACAAAAGCAAAAATTAGGAATTATTGAGACTAAAATTGAAGGAAAGTATGTTGATGATAATCACAGACTGGAATATGTCAACTTTTACTCAATACTATTTCAAAAACACTTCCATTTGTTTTTCAAATGCTATGAATCTAAAACAAGACTCCTCCAAAATGAATGAAAGTAGAGATTTGTATTGAAATTTGTGTGGAATGAATCATGTAATTTTGGGTAACTACAATTGGGTAGTTAAAAAGAACATTGATATAGGGAAATGGGTCAGTTTGACATGAGGGTTAAATGTCTTACCAAAAACAAATCCAAACCCATTCTAAACATCTTTTTTCCCCCTCCTGGTGGTTCCCAGTCCCACCTGTTTGTGTTACAGCTGGTCCACCGGCCCTCGGTCCGGTCGGTCCTGCAGGGTCTGATGAAGAAGAGACTCCTGCCGGCCGAGCACTGCATCACTAAGAGTGAGTTAACGTCCCGCTGGCTTTCATTTTATTCACTTTGGTTCACAGCTGAAGCTGCTTTTTTCCCATTCTCCGGTTTTCATTCCATCAGGAAAGCATTTTGCTTTTTAAAGAAGAACTTTTAAAGGTGCCGTGCCACACAAAACCGTTTCTACTTGTAAAAAACAATTGTGTGTGTGTGTGTGTGTGTGTGTGTGTGTGTGTGTGTGTGTGTGTGTGTGTGTGTGTGTGTGTGTGTGTGT
>NW_023268341.1:0-1468 GCF_013103735.1 Etheostoma cragini
GACTACCCATTTACTTTTATTTAATTATGTCATACTTTAGAACTCAACCAGGTGGACTGCCCATTTACTTTTATTTAACTATGTCATACTTTATAACTCAACCAGGTGGACTGCCCATTTACTTTTATTTAACTATGTTATACTTT
Source organism: Etheostoma cragini (assembly GCF_013103735.1). NCBI lineage: Eukaryota > Metazoa > Chordata > Actinopteri > Perciformes > Percidae > Etheostoma > Etheostoma cragini. The sequence goes on from NW_023268341.1 coordinate 147, forward strand.
ATAACTCAAACAAGTGGACTACCCATTTACTTTCATTTTGAGAAAAAAAAGAGATGTTTGTTTGACTGAATATTTTATATTATATCATTATCTTCTGTTTTCTTTCTCCATTCAGCTGGCTGGAGTTACTGTTGGATGGACAGACAGAAAGACTGACAGACATAGAGACAGGCAGCAATGGAGACAGACAGACAGACAGACATAGAGACAGGCAGACATAGAGACCTAGAGACATGGAGAAAGACATAGAGACATACATAGAGACAGACAGACATAGAGACAGACATACAAAAAGACAGACAGACATGGAGAAAGACTGACCGACACAGAGACAGGCAGCATTGGAGACAGACAGACAGGCAGACATAGAGACCTAGAGACATAGAGAAAGACATAGAGACATAGAGACATAGAGAAAGACATAGAGACATACATACAGACAGACAGACATAGATGTGTTCAGTGATGTGTTGCTGTCAGTAACAAGGATTCATCCTGTTGTGATGCTTCAGGCTGACAGGAAATCACTGTTACCGAGGGCGACCGTTACACTCACACGCTCCTGATGTTTTGGGATGTCATTGTCAGCGCTGGAAGGTGTATTCAATCCTTTACTGCAGTTAAGGTACTAATACTCAGTAGCAGTCCTGATGTTTTGGGAGGTCATTGTGAGTAATGAATCAGAATGAGTTTGTGTTTGCAGGGAATAGAAGTTGATGATGATTAGGTTTTTTGTTATGTTGCCCTTCACTGTTTGTGTTCTTAGTGTTTTCATGTCTTGAGAGTTGTATTAGTCTGTTTTTACACCCCCCAGATTCATAGTTATATTGTTGTCTGACTGCTCAACATCATAACAATAATGTTACTTTAACTTTGACGATGAAGATGCATGAAGCAGCAGATGATGTCTGATGTGTCATAAATGTGTGCTTTTGTCTTATGAACATGTAAAAGCCTTTAAATTCTACCGTAAAACAGAAAAGATGTTGTATTAATACTTTTATAGGAAATCACTGTGTAAACGTTCCCTGTTATGCAGATGGTACTCTATTACATATACCTCCGTCCTGCCAGATAAAAGCATATATTACTTCAACTTTAGTCATGCTTCACTTATCAATAAATCTGTTTACATACAAATCAATACTCCAACATTATTGCTAGAAGGCCTTTTTCAAAAAACATTATTCAGGTTTTAAAGTTTAGTTTTTTGGACATGTATACAGCCCATTCAGAATATATACTATATATATATACAGTGGGTACGGAAAGTATTCAGACCCCTTTAAATTTTTCACTCTTTGTTTCATTGCAGCCATTTT
>NW_023268343.1:0-1090 GCF_013103735.1 Etheostoma cragini
CCCCCCCAATCCCCCCCATCAGCCCACACACCGACTATGCTTACATGCACATTAATGTTCTACTGTTGTTGTTATTGTTACACACTTTTTTCTTTAAAATGTTTTTCTCGATTTTTTTGAAGTTCTTTTCATTTTTTTTGAGTCTTTCAAGCTTGTTTTAAAAAAAAAAAAATTTTGTCTTATTCCTAAAAACGTTTCTTTAGACGTTCTCGTCACTTTTTCTAGACGCTGGATGAAGAATATTAATATTTAATATTAGAGGAATATCAACTTAGACTTTTGTTAGACGTTCTTGTTGCTTTTTTTAAAATGTTTTTCGAGTTTTTGTGTTTCGAAAAACACTTTTTCGAGTTTTCCTCTGATTTTAAATCTCGTTTAACTTCGTTCAATGTTTCACGCTTTTCTAGAATTAGTTTTTTTTCCCATAATTTTTAGAATTTTAGATTTTGGTCCTGAAATATTTCTTGCTTTTTTTTTTAAATATTTTGATTAAACATTTTTTTGTTTATTGAGTTTTTTTCCTCTAATTTTATATCTCGTTAAGCTTCATTTTATTAAATTTAGTTTTTTTCTCCATCATTTTTTGTGTGGAAGCGTTTTTGTCTTTGTTGAAATATTTCCTCTTTAACGTATTTGGTACAATCTTTTTATAAAGTTCTTGTCTTTTTTTTTAAGTCTTTCAAGATTCTTTTTTTCTTTTACATTTTTTGTCTTATCCACAAAAATATTTGCTGTTAAAAAAAAAAAAAACTAAATTTTTTGACATTTCTTTTAAACTTTCGTCACTTTTTTTTCTGAAAGATGCTGGAAAAATATTAAAATATTAGATAAATATTCAAACATTAGCATGTAAACAGCTTAGAGGAAGTTGGTGTTTTTCAGAATAAAACAGGAACAGGATGTGCATGTAAGCGAGTGTCTCCATTACTTCCTGTTCATTATGACACGTCTTCGTCTTCTTTTGCTTCATGGAGGCTTTTATTGTGAAAAGTAACAGCACAGCAGATTTTTTACAGTGTGGGGACAGACAGCTGGAGGAGAGGCATTTTTCAAAATAAAGGCGCGTTGATACACAAAACCTGTCTCTTTT
>NW_023268344.1:0-1267 GCF_013103735.1 Etheostoma cragini
GGCGTTACCTTGCGCCCCTGAGCGAGGACCTTACAGGCGTCGATGACGAACGTCAGAGACTTCATCTGCAGAGCTTCGTTGATGGAGGACACTTTGTTCTCCAGGCTGATGGCGAAGTCCTGCAGGAAGAGACGCACGTTTCACAATAAAAGCATCGGTTTCACAATAAAAGCATCGGTTTCACAATAAAAGCCTCCGTTTCACAATAAAAGCATCGGTTTCACAATAAAAGCCTGTCTCTGGGACCTGGACCTCGTTACCTTGGCCTGGTGGTGGAAGGTGCATCGCTCGTTATAATCCTGGAACTTCTTCTCCTGCCGCGCCGCTTTGCTCACCTGTAGAAACAACAGGATACATTTAAAACACACACACACACAAACACACACGCACGCACGCACGCACGCAATAGTGAAAAACAGATTGGCTGATGGTGGAGATATGCTGCTCTATACACGCTAAAAGTAGTGATTATTTACATGGAGTCTGGTGGAGATTTGCTGCTCTATACACGCTAAAAGTAGTGATTATTTACATGGAGTCTGGTGGAGATATGCTGCTCTATACACGCTAAAAGTAGTGATTATTTACATGGAGTCTGGTGGAGATATGCTGCTCTATACACACTAAAAGTAGTGATTATTTACATGGAGTCTGGTGGAGATATGCTGCTCTATACGCGCTAAAAGTAGTGATTATTTACATGGAGTCTGGTGGGTTTGGTGATGGTGATGTCGGGGCTGTTTCATGTTAAACTTAAAGGATCTCACTCTTTGACTGAATTGTCTGTAGGGATAATATTACAGAAGTTATTCTTTAAATCAAAGATCCAGTGGAAACAAGCTGCAGAACAACGGCCTGATGTGCTGTCACCCTTCAGCGAGCCGTCTGATTGGACGGATGGATGGTGATGCAGCGTGTGAACCAACCATGGCGGAGCAGTTGTAGTAATCTTTGTGTGTTGGTTTCCATGGTTTCAGACAGCGCCAGCAGAAGCCATGGTTACACTTGGCACAGGTCATACTGGGGACAGAGAGAAGCAGCTCATCATCTCACAGCTGTTACACTCAATAAGACCCAAAACAAACCCAAAACCCTCAGAACAAGACACCTTGCCACCCAAAACCAGTTCCACATGTTATATTATCGGTGAGGTCCCTGTGTGTGTGTCCCTGTGTGTGTGTGTGTGTCCCTGTGTGTGTGTGTGTGTGTGTCCCTGTCTGTGTGTGTGTGTGTGTGTGTCCCTGTGTCTGTTTGTGTCTCTGTGTGT
>NW_023268345.1:0-4134 GCF_013103735.1 Etheostoma cragini
GTTAACGCTGCATTCAGGGCACAGTGTTCAGGAGGTTAACGCTGCGTTCAGGGCCCTGTGTTCAGGAGGTTAACGCTGTGTTCAGGGCCCAGTGTTCAGGAGGTTAACGCTGCATTCAGGGCACAGTGTTCAGGAGGTTAACGCTGCAGTCAGGGCCCAGTGTTCAGGAGGTTAATGCTGCGTTCAGGGCCCTGTGTTCAGGAGGTTAACGCTGCATTCAGGGCCTAGGGCGCTAGGTGACTTTAAATAAACACAAAATCACCACAAAAAAAGTAAATGATAATATTTGCATGACCCAAAACGACGATCATCATTAGCATCATCATGTCTTCTTCTGTGGTGTTTTTAATGTCAGAGGCGTTCCAGGAGCTGGACAGAGACGGGACAGGAAGTGTCGAGCTTAACATCGTCGAGGTAACACTTTAATCATCCAGCCAATCACAGGAAGGCAGGATTCATTATATTAATATAATATAATTAATATATTAAATTACTTTCAAAGTAAAAGACTGTTCTCTCTCCTCAGTGGCTCTATGTGACCATGTGTGGCTGAAGAAGATCCAGAGAGGACTACAAAACACAGGAAGAGGACTACACAACACAGGAAGAGGAAGAGGACTACACGACACAGGAAGAGGACTACAAACCACAGGAAGAGGACTACACAACACAGGAAGAGGACTACAAAACCCAGAAAGAGGACTACAAAACCCAGGAAGAGAACTACACAACACAGGAAGTGAACTGTACAGTTCTACAGTACTATACTTCTACTAAAGTACTCTACATCTACTAAAGTACTATACATCTACTAATGTACTATACATTAACTTAAGTACTCTTCATCTACTAATGTACTGTACATCTACAAAAGTACTATACTTCTACTAAAGTACTCTACATCTACTAAAGTACTATACATCTACTAATGTACTATACATTCACTTAAGTACTCTTCATTTACTAATGTACTATACATCTACTAAAGTACTATATATTCACTTAAATACTACATAAGTACTGTCTTGCCAGTATTAACTAACTAACTAACTAAGGGAGTTTTCAAACGTGTAGTTTGTTTGCATGGAGACATTAGCTTAATGCTAAGCTACCTGACTACAGGGGACATTAGCTCAGACTGCTAAGCTACCTGACTACAAGAGACATTAGCTTAATGCTAAGCCACCTGACTACAGGAGCAATTAGCTCAGAGTGCTAAGCTACCTGACTACAGGAGACATTAGCTCAATGCTAAGCTACCTGACTACAGGAGACATTAGCTCAATGCTAAGCTACCTGATTACAGGAGACATTAGCTCAGACTGCTAAGCTACATGACTACAGGAGACATTAGCTCAATGCTAAGCTACCTGACTACAGGAGATATCAGCTCAGAATGTTAGGCTACCTGACTACGGTAGACATTAGCTCAATGCTAAGCTACTTGACTACGGTAGACATTAGCTCAATGCAAAGCTACATGACTACAGGGGACATTATCTCAATGCTAAGCTACCTGACTACAGGAGACATTAGCTCAGAGTGCTAAGCTACCTGACTACAGGGGACATTAGCTCAGACTGCTAAGCTACCTGACTACAGGAGACATTATGCTAAGCTACCTGACTACAGGAGACATTAGCTCAGACTGCTAAGCTACCTGACTACAGGGGACAATTGTTTTTATGTATTTATGTATTTATTAAAGAGCAGAACCGATCATCTGACTCTGTCTTCCATTTTGTTTCTCTGTCTTTTCATCGTGTTTTGGGGTTTTTCCTGTTATATTTCGGTTTAGCATTTAAAGCCGAAGGATGAGTGTAACTGGTCTGATGGCTGAGTGCTATGTGCTAACTGCTCTAGCTTTCATACGTTTAGACGTTGATATGGAGATAATAAAATATTCTTAAAAAGACGCTGAAGCCACAAACACAATGTGTGGAGCAACTCTAATATCTTCCTTCCTTAGAGCATTTATAAAAATATTAAAGTTAGTTTGTGATTTTAAAGTATCTTTATCAACATGTGCAGTAACGATCACAACAAAAATACTAATGTGTTAATACAAAGAATATTTATTAAATCACAGATCTGAGTCCTCGGGTCAAATAAATTATCAGTTCTCTATTTTTATTTAATTTGGGTGTTTTATAGCGTTTGAAAAAAATAAAGTCATAACAAAAAGAGCCCAAAAAAAAATCGACAATAACATCGGAAATTAAAAATAATATATTTTTATTCAAATAAAAATTGAAAAAAGTGTCGACATCTTTTGAAAAAACGTCACCAAAAATAATAATTTTGATTTGAAATGACATATAAGTTGCATGTTCGATGGGAAGACAACACGAGGGTTAAACGGACTGAAATGTCCAGGTGAGTCCACAGTCCGAGTCCCGCCAGACTCCCTTTAGAAAACTGGGGATTTAAGCTTCAGCGGGCTGCGCCAGTCCCCCGCGATCAGTCCTGGTTCTGGGTCTCCCGGGCTTCCCGTCCCTCCAGCGGGCCCAGCAGTACGGCCTGGGCCTCCAGCAGCGTGGTGTCGATCTTGGCTCCCAGGAAGCGGGCAGTGAGCTCCGTGTCCTGCAGCCGCAGACGGACTCTGCTGCCCCGCTGCAGCCTCTCTCCATCCGCCGGCCGCCGGCACACGCAGTGGAACTTCCCGCCGAAATCGACGTACAAGTCGTCCTGAACTACGTGGATGATCCTCCCGATCACCACTCTGTTTTTAGCCGGTCCCATCTGGATCAGCGGGGACCGGCGCAGCAGCGAGGCGAAGCTGTGCTCCTGCCCGGGGGAAGAGACGCTGCCGCCGGCCACGGAGCTCTCCGCCTCCCGCCGCCGGAGCTCCGACTGCTGGTCGAAGGCGGCAGCGAAGCCGCCGGTTCTGGGTCTCTGGTCGGCGCCGGAGTCCGAGCTGAAGGAGGAGGAGGTTCTGGAGAACCTGTCGGCGGGGAGACGGGCTCCACACGTCCTGACGCTGGAAACAACCTTCCACAGGGCCGCCATGTTGTCTCGCTACACCGAGGAGGAGAGCAGCACGTCCGGGAGAGAAGCTCTGACGGCGCCCCCGGCGGCTTCAGGCTGCCGCGGGTACTGCACTCAGGTAACCAGGGTAAAAAAAATAAATAATATAAAATAATAAATAATCGTGAGTGACACTTGGTGATGTTCTGGGCTCCATCGAGCTGGTTCTGGTGTCATGTAACGTTGGCATTTTAATCATCAATGATATCTCACATACACTGAAATCACAGAAAGCTAATGAATACAACCTGTTGACACACACACACACACAGACACACACACACACACACACACACACCTGCACACTCTGACATCTCTCCATTAGTAAATGTATATATAATAACAACAGAGTGTAAATTGTAACTTCGTAATAGTAATAGTAAAGGAGACATTGTTATTATAATTATTATTAATAATAGCCGGTCTATGGTTTTAATTAGCTGACTGTCTATCTGTGACTGTAACACGTAAAATGGAGCCCTGCGCAGAAGAGGACTCCGCGCATGCGCCTTGAGCAGTATCAGTCGAAGAAGCCAAGATGGAGGTGTTCGTGAGTTCTCCGAGCTTTAGCTTCTGTAACTGGATGTTTCCGGACGGGTCTGTGGTCCGAGACGTTCTGGCCCGGTTCCTCCAGCAGCGGGTGAGTTAATATCAGACCGGGACGGGACACAGGAGCCGTCCGAACAACCGGAACCCGTTATTTAAGGCGGAGGGTTAGCGTTAGCTGCTGTGCTAACGGTAGCTAACAAACGGAAGCTAGCATCGTTAGCTAACAACAACTGACCGAAAATCGATTTTGTAACATCTAACGCATTACAGTTACACGTTAAAACGTTTCTATGTAAGGGACGTTGGCGAAGAAACTCGTTTTTTTTTTTTTACCGTGGAACGGCTTTACTGTCTGTTTCTACGGTTGTTTGGGAGACTCTGAACGCCGCCGTCAAGACTACAACTCCCATGATTCCACGGTGTCTCGCCAAACTGCGACTCATGCTGTTGATTGAGAGAAAACGTCATGTTTTGACTCGTTAAGGTAGGGTGACCAGACGTCCCCGGTTTCCGGGGACAGTCCCCGATTTTGGCGACCTGTCCCCGGCTGGATCTGTC
>NW_023268346.1:0-1009 GCF_013103735.1 Etheostoma cragini
CGCTGAGCACTGAGCATCTCACTTTGAAGAAGGTGGAGTAGACCCCAAAGGGCTCCACGTAGACCAGCACCGTCCTCTTTGTGGACTCATACTGGTAATTATCATAAACCGCACACCAGTACCCCCCCGCGTCCCCCACGGAGACATTAGAGACAACCAGGGTCCCTTCAGACCTGCTCACTCTGCTCATGCTCTGATCATCCCCTACATGAAAGACCCGTCCCCCTGTCCGGTCTGACTGGATGAACCAATAATGCCACCTGCCCCCCCTCCTACCTGTGCACCCGAGGGTGACATCATCTCCCTCTGAGAAGAGCTCTACAGCGGGGGGGCCGAACGGGGACACACCACCAGCTGGTACTCTTGCTCTCTCATGGAGACTCCACAGAAGTACCGACCTGACTGGTTTAACATCAGAGAGGGAAACACCAGCGAGTAGTTCTGGTCTACTGAAGGACCGGTCTGGTTCAGGAGTCCCAGGTCAGGGGAGAACCAAGTAGACCAGCGGGGGGGCTGTTTATCAGCGGAGTCAGCGACGGTGCACGGCAACACGGCGGTCTGTCCCTCTGAGCCGTAGACCACCTCAAACGGTGGTCTCAACCGTGCAGTCTGACCACTGACACACCGCTGCTGGTCCCGCTGCTGGTCCCGCTGCTGGTCCAGCACCAGACAGATGAACTCTCTAAAGTCTGTTGCCGTGACGTTGGAAACACGAAGATCTGATGAGTTAGTCACCACTTGGTATCTTCCTCTAACATCGTCCATCTCTGATGTCGTCTTGTCCCCAAAAACTCTACTCAATGTCTCCTGCTCATGTCCAGAGTCCTGTTTGAGCCACAGGACATCCTGATGACCAGCTGGTCCCCCACATGGCAGGACCACTGATCCTCCAGGTCTCCCTGAGATAACTGTGCCACCCAGTGAAGAACAAACCATGATGGTGATGTTGTTGTCGTGGGTTACGGTGCCCCCGGTCCAGCACTGCTCTCGGTACGGGCCGGAGTCGGAC
>NW_023268347.1:0-2103 GCF_013103735.1 Etheostoma cragini
CCCCCCCCCCCCCCCCCCCCCCCCGTGCTCAGCTGCAGGAACAGAGTGGGTTCAGTTTGTATAAAGGGCTTTTTCTGATGTAACATACCTTCCTGCCGCCATTTTGGAAGTTCTTAACTGTAGTTTAACTGTTAATCATGTGTTAATCATGTGTTAATTATGTGTTAATTATGTGTTAATTATGTGTTAATTATGTGTTAATTATGTGTTAATTATGTGTTAATTATGGGTAGTCAACCCCCCAGGAAACAAAATCCCTCCGCACTCATTGGCTCGACCTACAACCAATCAGCATTCAACCTCAGCTCTCTGTGGTGTCGTGGTTGATCATCTGTCCATCATCGTATAAGCCCCGCCCTAACGATCTGATTGGTCCAGACAGCGGCTAAAGTCAGTAATTTCATCGCATTAAATTGCATAAATATCTCGCAGATTCCATCGCATTTTATAACAAAACCTGACTAATAATCAACAATCACACAACTCTGGAAGGCCTGAAATTAATCTGAAATTAATCTGAAATTAATCTGAAATTAATCTGAAATTAATCAGAATTTATTATTCTGATGCACGATTGTGTTATTTTCTTTGGTTGTCATGGTGATTTTTTTCTGTGCTGTGATTTGATGATGTTGTGTGTTAGACGCATCTGATTGGCTGCAGTAGCTGACGTGTGTGTGTGTGTGTGTGTGTGTGTGTGTGTAGCAGCTAGCGGTTGCCATGACTACCGGTTCCCGCTCGATTGTTAAAGTCACAATGTCGTCAAATAAAGAGTCCAGAGGTGTTCAAGATCAACTTTATTCACACAGAGACAGATAACATACACACACACACACACACACACACAGATACACACACACACAGTTACACACATAGATACACACACACACACACACACACACACACACACAGATACACACACACACACACAGATACACACACACACAGTTACACACACACACACAGATACACACACACACGCACACACACAGATACACACACACAAACAGATACACACACACACAGATACACACACACACAGATACACACACACACGCACACACACAGATACACACACACACACACAGATACACACACACACAGATACACACACAGATACACACACACAGATACACACACACACACAGATACACCCACACACAGATACACACACACACAAATACACAAACACACACACACACACAAACACAGATACACACACACAGACACACACACACACAGATACACACACATCGTTTTCAACCTGTTTTTTCATGTTTTTAGCTCTTTTTGTGATAAAAAGCAGATCCTTACATATAAGTATAAATGGAAAAATAAAATAAAAATCTGAAATATCGCGAGATCAGCCACCGCGACGTCACAGGAAGCCCGATGTAAACAAAGCCCGACCGTCTCCATGTTAACCTCCGCTGTCAACGCGGACTGACTTCAGCTTGTTTTGTCTGCTTTTCTTTATTATAAATCTACAGTTTGAACTCGTAGCTTAGCAGTTAGCTGACTGCAGATAACGCGAGCTAGCTGCCCGCACGTTAGCATTCAGTAAAATGGATGACAACAAGGTAAGAAGCTAACGGCTAGCTAGCTAACTGTGTACAGGATTCTAAATTAGCCCGACGTTTAGCCAAAATGCTGGTTAAAACATGCAGGTGACTGGAAGATTATACTAAATACAACCGTTACATATTAGCTTGTAAAATGTGAACGTTCACTATCCATTTGGGACAAAGGAAGCACATTCCCAACCCTGTCTGTGTGAGTAGCTAGCTAGTGCTAGTGCTAGCTAGTGCTAGTGCTAGCTAGTGGCTAACGGACATAGGCTAACGTTAGAAGGGATACAGCTACGGCGGCTACAGTTAGCTTTAGGCCCAAACGACTAGCTAGTCAGGTTCAGTTAAAATGATCATTGTTTGGGGCGTTTCCTACCGGAAGTATTACAAATACGTTATTATATTATAGTGGAGGTAGCGTAACTTCCGGTGGTAGCTGTATCCCTTCTAGCTCAACGGCTAACGGCTGGTGAAAGCTAACCTTAACCCTGTGTGTGTGTGTGTGTGTGTGTGTGTGTGTGTGTGTGTGTATATA
>NW_023268348.1:0-6065 GCF_013103735.1 Etheostoma cragini
AGTGTGTATATACTAGTGTGTCTATATTAGTGTTTCCATATTAGTGTGTGTATATATACTAGTGTGTCTATATTAGTGTGTGTATACTAGTGTGTCTATATTAGTGTGTGTATACTAGTGTGTCTATATTAGTGTGTATATACTAGTGTGTATATACTAGTGTGTCTATGTTAGTGTGTATATACTAGTGTGTATATACTAGTGTGTCTATATTAGTGTGTATATACTAGTGTGTCTATATTAGTGTGTATATACTAGTGTGTCTATATTAGTGTGTATATACTAGTGTGTCTATATTAGTGTGTATATACTAGTGTGTCTATATTAGTGTATATATACTAGTGTGTCTATATTAGTGTGTATATACTAGTGTGTCTATATTAGTGTGTATATACTAGTGTGTCTATATTAGTGTGTGTATACTAGTGTGTCTATATTAGTGTGTATATAATAGTGTGTATATACTAGTGTGTCTATGTTAGTGTGTATATACTAGTGTGTATATACTAGTGTGTCTATATTAGTGTGTCTATATTAGTGTGTCTATATTGTTTGGTTGTTTGTGTTGAATGTGTAAGCACATTGTGAGCAACTGTGCTTTAAAGGAAAATTCTTCCTTTGTGTCTTCATACCTGGTCCATAAACCTGATCCTGATTATCGTCTTTGTCTTATCATCTTCATCACTCTGTTGCATTAAACCTTTTCCTAATTCTCAATTCGACCCTCAGCCTCCTTTTCCTCAGAGATCCGAACGAACGCAAAGTTAGTTTTCAATTTCTAACACTATACTTTGACTTTTTCCAAATTCTCTGACATATACTACACATATACTATGACTTACTGCGTGATATAGTTAGGCTTGCTGATTCCATACTCTTCTCTATGTATGTTGTGCTAGTATTATATAGTAGTATAGTTAATAAAGACAAAGGGGGCTACTTCCTGTCTCCTGAAACCCAAAAGCATGACTCTGATTTATGTATTTTTGCACTAAAGGACATTTTGTAGCATCTCTCTCTTCCTCCTTCTCTCCATCCGTATGCAACCTCATCCCATTAATGCATGTTACTAACTCAACTTCTTCCCTTTCTCGGAGTCTTGTCTCTCTCGCCCCTATATAAATACACATATATATATAAAAACATATATATGTCATATTGTAGTATGTTGACAGCTGCGTCTGTAATAAAAGATTTTTTTTTCCTGATTCCTCAACAAAGTTTCAGTTTTTATTTCATTCTGCAAAAAGAATGACAGGAAACACTTTGTTCTGTTTAATCTGTGAAAAACAGCGTTTATTAAAGCTTTTCAATTAAAAACATTTGGCAATCATCGTTCTGTAATAACTCATAATAATAATAATAATGAAATAACAACTCACACACAGGAAGTCAAACACAGAGAAGAAGAAGCACCAAGATTACAAATCTGAGAAAATCTAAAATAATTCACCCTGAAGACACAAACAGAACATAACAGCTTCATCATCTCCATAATCAGACTCTTATTGTGAAAATACTCCTGACATACAGTACTATAGTGACTTTATTATGACGTCTTTCTTCAAAATCATAGTGCAATATGTCAAAAAGTCATAAAGACACATCATCATATTAAAAAGCTGAGCCTCCGTTTGGCTGAATTATATTTAAATGACAGAAAAATCTAAAATAATTTACCCTGATGACCCAAAACAGAAAAGCTTTATTATGTACCTAATGAGGCTCTTATTGTGAAAACATACCCGGCATACTGTAATATGACTTTTTTATTCCAAATCTTAATAAAAAAAAAGTGATAAAGATTCATTTATGATATTAAAGAGCTGAGCCTTCGTTAGGAAGAATTATCTGGAAACAGCTTCATTATCTCCATAATCAGGCTCTTATTGTGAAAATACTCCCTCAGACATGTGGGGGTTTTCTCCTTCACTTCAACAAAGAGTCAGAGTCGGACCAGATCAATGAAGAAGAAATCAATGAAGAACAAATCAATGAAGAAGAAATCAATGACACACATCAAAGGTAATAATTTAAGATCATAAAGCAACTTAATTCCTGAAGAGACAGACGTCGAAATCAACCAATTAAAATCATTTTCAGCAGATTCATGAATCTGAAATATTTCAATTTTTCCTCGTGTTTTCTTAAAGCGTCGTATGTATGTGTGTGTGTATGTGTGTATGTTTGTGTGTGTGTGTCTGTATGTGTGTGTGTTTGTGTGTGTGTGTGTGGGTTTGTGTGTGTGTGTCTGTGTGTGTGTCTGTGTGTGTGTGTGTGGTAGCACCTTGTCAACCTAAGCTAGTTAGAAGCTAGCGCTAGCGTTAGCTGCTAACTCAGAGGACCTTTGCAGTGAGTCCAGTGTTGCCATGGCACCTGCCAGTGTTACCAAGGTAACTGCTGCTCCGTTCAAAGTTCGGTGTTGGGTGCGCGGCTCGCCGGCCGCCCCTCGCACTCCCGGTGGAAGTCGCAGCCGTCCAGCAGGTGGCGGTACGTGGCCCGGACGTCCCGGTACAGCGGCGCGTCCTCCGTCTCCAGCCCCGGGAATCGAACCGGCGACTCGTTGACGAGCAGCTGCAGCCGCGGGCCGCGCTGGCAGTCGTACAGCACGAACAGCAGGTTGGCGGCGTACGGGACGATGAGACTGGTACGGAAACTTCTTCCTGAGACACGGGACAGGACAACGTTAGCCCTCAGAACCAAAACGTCGGAAAACAAGTCACAAAAACATCGGAAAACAAGTCATAGAAACGTCGGAAAACAAGTCATAGAAACGTCAGAAAACAAGTCATAGAAACGTCAGAAAACAAGTCATAGAAACGTCAGAAAACAAGTCACAAAAACATCGGAAAACAAGTCATAGAAACGTCGGAAAATGAGTCATAGAAGTGTCGGAAAACAAGTCATAGAAACGTCGGAAAACAAGTCATAGAAACGTCGGAAAACAAGTCATAGAAGCTTCGGAAAACAAGTCATTGAAACGTCGGAAAACAAGTCACAGAAACATCGGAAAACAAGTCATAGAAACGTCGGAAAACAAGTCATAGAAACGTCACAAAACAAGTCATAGAAAACGTCGGAAAACAAGTCATAGAAACGTCGGAAAACAATGTCACAGAAACGTTGGAAAACAAGTCATAGAAACGTCGGAAAACAAGTCATTGAAACGTCGGAAAACAAGTCATAGAAACGTCGGAAAACAAGTCATAGAAACGTCAGAAAACAAGTCATAGAAACGTCGGAAAACAAGTCACAAAAACATCGGAAAACAAGTCATAGAAACGTCGGAAAATGAGTCATAGAAGTGTCGGAAAACAAGTCATAGAAACGTCGGAAAACAAGTCATAGAAACGTCGGAAAACAAGTCATTGAAACGTCGGAAAACAAGTCATAGAAGCGTCGGAAAACAAGTCATTGAAACGTCGGAAAACAAGTCATAGAAACGTTGGAAAACAATGTCACAGAAATGTCGGAAAACAAGTCGCAGAAACATCGCAAAAGGAGTGACAGAAACGTCGGAAAACAAGTCACAGAAACGTCGGAAAACAAGTCGCAGAAACATCGCAAAAGGAGTGACAGAAACGTTGGAAAAAAAGTGGCAGAAACGTCGTAAAACAAGTCACAGAAACGTCGGTAAAGAAGTCGCAGAAACATCGCAAAAGGAGTGACAGAAACGTTGGAAAAAAGTGGCAGAAACGTCGTAAAACAAGTCACAGAAACGTCGGAAAAAACGTCACAGAAACGTCGGAAAACAAGTCGCAGAAACGTCGGAAAACAAGTCACAGACACTTCGGAAAACAAGTGGCAGCAACATCAGAAAACAAGTCACAGAAACGTCGGAAAACAAGTCATAGAAACGTCGGAAAACAAGTCACAGAAACGTCGGAAAACAAGTCACAGAAACGTCGGAAAACAAGTCGCAGAAACGTCGGAAAACAAGCCGCAGAAACGTCGGAAAACAAGTCATAGAAACGTCGGAAAACAAGTCATAGAAACGTCGGAAAACAAGTCATTGAAACGTCGGAAAACAAGTCATTGAAACGTCGGAAAACAAGTCGCAGAAACTTCGGAAAACAAGTCGCAGAAACGTCGGAAAACAAGTCATAGAAAGGTCGGAAAACAAGTCATAGAAAGGTCGGAAAACAAGTCATAGAATCGTCGGAAAACAAGTCACAAAGAAATCGGAAAACAGGTTGCCGAAACTTCGGAAATAAGTTGCAGAAACTTCGGAAAACAAGTCACAAAAACGTCGGAAAACAAGGCAGAAACTTCGGAAAACAAGTCACAGAAACTTCGGAAAACAAGTGGCAGCAACGTCGGAAAACAAGTTGCAGAAATGTCGGGAAAAAAAGTGGCAGAAACGTCGGAAAACAAGTCGCAGAAACTTCGGAAAACAAGTCACAAAAACATCGGAAAACAAGTTGCAGAAACTTCGGAAAACAAGTCGCAGAAACGTCGGAAAACAAGTCATAGAAACGTCGGAAAACAAGTCACAGAAACGTCGTAAAACAAGTCACAGAAACGTCGGAAAACAAGTCGCAGAAACTTCGGAAAACAAGTCGCAGAAACTTCGGAAAACAAGTCGCAGAAACGTCGGAAAACAAGTCATAGAAAGGTCGGAAAACAAGTCATAGAATCGTCGGAAAACAAGTCACAAAAAAATCGGAAAACAGGTTGCCGAAACTTCGGAACACAAGTTGCACAAACTTTGGAAAACAAGTCACAAAAACGTTGGAAAACAAGGCAGAAACTTCGGAAAACAAGTCACAGAAACTTCGGAAAACAAGTGGCTGCAACGTCGGAAAACAAGTCGCAGAAACGTCGGAAAACAAGTCACAGAAACTTCAGAAAACAAGTGGCAGCAACGTCGGAAAACAAGTCACAGAAACGTCGGAAAACAAGTCGCAGAAACGTCGGAAAACAAGTCGCAGAAACGTCGGAAAACAAGTCGCAGAAACTTCGGAAAACAAGTCACAAAAACATTGGAAAACAAGTTGCAGAAACTTCGGAAAACAAGTCATAGAAACGTCGTAAAACAAGTCACAAAAACATCGGAAAACATGTCGCAGAAACATCGGAAAACAAGTCTCAGAAACATCGGAACACAAGTCACAAAAACATCGGAAAAGAAGTCGCAGAAACATCGGAAAACAAGTTCAAAAACTTCGGAAATTGAGTGACAGAAGCGTTGGAAAAAAGTGACAAATAAGTCGGAAAAGTTTTTAAAACGTTGGGAAAAACGTCAACAAAAAAAACGTTGGTGAAAACTTTTTTGTATATATATACAGTATACATATATACTGATATATATATACAGTACATACAGTATATATATTAGACAGTATATACAGATAGTACCGTGCTGTGTGTGGTAGTTGTCGGCCGTGGGGGGGGTCTGGTCCTTGTACAGACCCAGCAGGGACAGGAGGGGGAGGAGCGTCTCGGCGTGGCCAATCAGGACGGAGGCCGGCTCAGGGGGGACATCCGTGGACCTGATGGACGCAAACACTGACTGTCAATAAAGTTCATTCAAAATCTTCACAGTAACAT
Source organism: Etheostoma cragini (assembly GCF_013103735.1). Classification (NCBI taxonomy): domain Eukaryota; kingdom Metazoa; phylum Chordata; class Actinopteri; order Perciformes; family Percidae; genus Etheostoma; species Etheostoma cragini. Next base: position 5,551 of record NW_023268348.1, read on the forward strand.
GAGCAAAGCTGTGTGTGTGTGTGTGTCTCTGTCTGTGTGTGTGTGCGTGTGTATTTATGTGTGTGTCTGTGCGTGTGTGTGTGTGTATGTGTGTGTGTGTATTTCTGTGTGTGTGCGTGTGTGCGTGTGTGTGTTTTTCTGTGTCACTTTCCATTAACTAATGATCTGCATCGTTATGGTTACCCCATACAGGTCACATCCTGTTCATGATGATGCGATTCCTGTGATGTCACTGACCTGCGGGGACGCCCGGCCTTGTCCAGCGTCCTGAAGACGTGATGGAACAGGGGACAGCTGGACAGACCGCTGATGGCGTGACCGTGAGACCGCTTCCAGTACTGCTTCAGGTCCGACTTGTACTCCAAAACCTGCAGACAAGACTCAGGGTTAACATAACCTGCAGACAAGACTCAGGGTAGACATAACCTGCAGACAAAACTCAGGGTAGACATAACCTGCAGACAAGACTCAGGGTAGACATAACCTGCAGACAAGACTCAGGGTTAACATAACCT
>NW_023268349.1:0-1018 GCF_013103735.1 Etheostoma cragini
TATAGTATGTCATGGTAGTACCTGTCTTGACATGTATATAGTGTGTCATGGTAGTACCTGTCTTGACATGTATATAGTATGTCATGGTAGTACCTGTCTTGACATGTAAATAGGGTATGGGGTATGGGGGGTATTGTATATATACTCAGATAAGGTTAAACATTAAAAACCCTGACCAGGACCCCCATTGTTAGGAATAGGATCAGAGTCTGGTCTGAAGCTGGAGAGAACACAACAGCGGACTCTCTGTCCCAGTTTAACACAACCAGAACCTGGGTTCTGGTTGTGGGCTTTATTGATTAAGGACTAAGCAAAATTAGTGATCTTTTGGGGGAAGGAGCGTTGATGTCGTTTAAGCAGATCTCTACTAAATATAATATAATTATATAATATATACAGATGAGGAGTTTTGTCCTCTCCATGTAGAGAACTTTATTTAACTAAGGAATGCAATAATAAAGGGTTAATATCAGGTTTTACCGCTGGCTAGCATCAGGGTCTACTGAATCATCTACCCCAAAAGTTGAATTCTGGAGGGTGGGGTTGAGAGAGGAAATATCCGAGGACGGGTGGAGACAAATATGTCCAAACTCCCAGAGACAGTCAGGGGACGTTAGCTTAAAACTCCTTCAGCTTAACTGGTCGATGCAGACTTCTATAACTCCTGTTAAAGTACATTAGTTTAATAAGAACGGGCCTGATACCAGGGATCATCTGTGCATTGGGTTTGGGAGAACAGGGTTAGCAGAGAATTCTGGGTAAAAGTTATTAATATTGCGAAGATAATTATATCTGTGAATATTCCTCTAGAAGCAAAAAAGATTTTGCTTCACCTGTTTCCAAGAAATCTTAAACTAATTCACCAGCATCTACATCTATAGATCTAGCTGCACTGCACGCTAACAGAAGGACCGCTCTCAGCTGGAATAGGTCTGAGCCACCAGCTGGTAGAGGTCCGATCCACCAGCTGGAAGAGGTCAGATCCTCCAGCTGGTAGAGGTCCGATCCCCCAGCTGGT
>NW_023268350.1:0-1369 GCF_013103735.1 Etheostoma cragini
AAGACCCAGGGTGTCTTTGGGTGACTGGAGGTGGAAGGGTATGAAGACCCAGGGTGTCTTTGGGGGACTGGAGGTGGAAGGGGACGAAGACCCAGGGTGCCTTTGGGTGACTGGAGGTGGAAGGGGACAAAGACCCAGGGTGCCACAGGTAGAGAAACCTGTAGTGGGGGGCTCTACAGAAAAACTTCCAAGAAAACAGGGAAGAAATGGCCAAAACACAGCGCCCCTTTAATGGGACTCCTCGGTTTAGTCCAATGAGAAAACATCAAAAATATTGCATCAAAAAAATGTGAGGCTCAGTTTCAGTTGAGTTTCTTTTGTCTCTCTCATCATCACAGAAGAATGAGCGCAATGGAGGAACTCAAGAGGAAAAACTCATGTTTTTTATAACTTTGTGGACGGCCGAGTTGTGGACCACTTCCTCTAACAGCATCAATAATGAACTGGAGTCTTTTCTCTTCCACAGAGTCCACATAGTGGGGGTTGGTTCCCACTTCTGTTAAATAGCTTATGTTTCATTATTGTCAATGTCAATCACAAGAAAGTACAACTACAATTTGTGAAAAAAGACATTTTTGATAACTTTCCAAAATTGGGGTTACTGAAAACATTTTATGCGAGAAATAAGCTGCAGTAGCAGAATCTGTCGGTCGGTTTAACAGATTTTCGTCAGCTTTTGAGAGCGGCCGCTCCTCATTTGCATAAAGGCCTGGTGCATAGGTAATCACCGTTAACGCCCACATGATGTGAACACCTGTCATTCTGTTTGCAGGTCTGTCTCCGTGACCCAGCAGGTTTCAGCTCTGTGAAGTCCCCCCCCGTCCCCCCGGCCCCCCAGTCCCCCTGTCTTCTCTGCACCCAGCCAACCATCCCCCGTTTTAAGCTCTCCTCTCCGAAAGAACAGGAAATTAAAAGTCTTTCTTCATTTGAAGGTCTGCTTCGGTCTGCTCTGAGTCTGGGTCCGTTCCATTAAATCCTGCCAGTCGTTAAATTATAACTCCCCTCCGTGAAAGTAGAAATGCCCTCCGCAAGCCTTAAGCCTCTAAGAGGTTTTTATCGTCTAGTTTACAGGAAAATACGTTTCTAAAGCTCTGGATTGTATTCTTAATACTTTCTGACGCAGTGAGTGATGAAGCACGAGGGCCTGACACCTTGACTTGTTGGCATTTGATGAAAAGAGACTCCAGAGGAGAGATGCATGAAATGTGAAAGACCGGTGACACCGCTGGCTCAGGTCCAACCTGGCAACCGCACAACAGGCCCCCGCCATCCACCTAATGCAGCACCGCTCTGCTCCAACCTGGCAACCGCACAACAGGCCCCCGCCATCCACCTAATGCAGCACCGCTCTGCTCCAACCTGGCAACCG
>NW_023268351.1:0-1947 GCF_013103735.1 Etheostoma cragini
AGGAGACAACCAAGCGTGTTATATGACGCTGAAGGAGACAACCAAGCGTGTTATATGACGCTAAAGGAGACGACCAAGCGTGTTGTATGACGCTAATTAGACAACCAAGCATGTTACATGACGCTAAAGGAGACAACCAAGCGTGTTATATGACGCTAAAGGAGAAGACCAAGCGTGTTATATGACGCTAAAGGAGACGACCAAGCGTGTTGTATGACGCTAAAGGAGACGACCAAGCGTGTTATATGACGCTAAAGGAGACAACCAAGCGTGTTATAGGACGCTAAAGGACACGACCAAGCGTGTTATATGACGCTGAAGGAGACGACCAAGCGTGTTATATGACGCTGAAGGAGACGACCAAGCGTGTTATATGACGCTGAAGGAGACAACCAAGCGTGTTATATGACGCTAATGGACACAACCAAGCGTGTTATATGACGCTAATGGACACAACCAAGCGTGTTATATGACGCTAAAGGACACATGCGGGACGTGGTCCCTGGCGTCCAGGTGAAAGTCCTCTGTTATTTGAGCCCTCCACCACCCTCCCGACCAACTTCCCGGCGTTGATTTTCAGCTTTTCAATACTTGCTAGCATAATTGTTCATTGATCGCGAAAGAGGCTTCCCATTGAATTACTACTACTACTGCTACTAATACAACTATATTACTTCAGTATTTGTAATCCACACACTACAACAACAACATCAACGTGACCTCTAAACGAGTCAACATTTCACATACCGAGACCATTTCACCGGCTGCCGTGAGACTGGACAGAGTCCCATGATGCCGCGGGGCCCGTGGTGGATGAGTAGGTAAAGACATGGTTCTGACGGGTTTGGGTTATTAAAGGTTATTGCGCCCCGATGGCGTGTCTGTGTGTGTGTGTGTGTGTGTGGGGGGGGCGGTTCCTACACCATCCCATACTAGCAGCCTAAAATCTGCTATTTAACCTGCTTTAACTGCTTTATTACGCCTGATTTCTTATACTGCAGAGTAACTTTTATTATTTGAGTCTTTCCATATAAAGCAGTCCTGCTGCTGACCTGGCTCTCCAGATAAAGCTGCCTTGCCTTGGGCTGTGTCACACACATGCATCCCATAAACCAGAACCCACCGCCTCCCTTCGATGCAGCACAGCGACAGCTTGGCCTTTTATTATAAAACCTGAGTCCAGAGTGCTGACTCGTGCTAATCTCAAGAAACTGGAGATGTTGGAGCCGGAAAATGACAAAGCAGCTTCAGAGCCTGCAGACGGAGCGTTATGGGTTCTCGCCCCTCCGCCCCCCGTCAGAAACCCTGCAGGTCCCAGGTAATCACTGTTACCAGGGAATCAGCGTCTGGAGGTTTTCATTTCTCTCTCTCTGTGTTGCCTTCTCACATGAGGACTGACGGAGAGAGAGAGCAGAGGAAGAGATGTCGGAGCAGCTTCGCTCCCACTCGATCATCCCAACACTCGACAGCTGTTAGAGGGACGCCTCCTCCAGAGGGCCCTGCTACCGATCGGGGTTTGGGAAATGGAGATCTGATTGAGTGTGTTCTCAGACGCCGAGTGCCGGTCAACACGTCTCATTTACATGTCACTCCCAACAAAGTGGAAGTGTACGCCTCAAGGTCCAGAACTACTGGGATCTTAGGCTTCGAACATGCATCATTCAACAGTATGACATTAGATTAGATAATTCTTTATTCATCCCAAAACGGGGAAAGTCCCTCGTTATAGCAGCAGATTCCTCCTGTAACAAAAGAACAGACAGTGTGCAAAAAGTACAGAATGAACATAGAGTGGCGTTATATTGTTACATAAAATAAATTGTTCAGTACAGTTAGGTGGCCATAGTGCAAAAAGTATTACAGTTTAGGCCATGTCCTGGAGAAGTTAAGGAGAAAACACCAGACTTTCACCTGGAAACAGGTGTTCATGTCCTGGAGAAGTTAAGG
>NW_023268352.1:0-1062 GCF_013103735.1 Etheostoma cragini
CATTAATATAATGTTATATTATTATTACATTAATATAATGAATATAAAGGACGTGTCTATTTAAATGTCAGGTGTGTTCCCTCTGCTTACACCGTTGTATCGTCATGTATGAAGACCATTTAGAACTAAATACAACTGGAATGATGTTTTGTCTATTAGTAAGCTGTGTGGTATGTTATATTGTTTTATATTAATATAATGTTATATTATTATTGTTTAGTGTATTAGGTAAGTTGTAAGGGAAATGCTTCACAACAACAGTCTTATTTATGGGACACAAGGATTTCCTCATGAAATCGTTGAGCATTAAAACGAACAGTAACGTTATGAATGAATGAATATTAACGTTACTTATTTTTAGAGCAGAAACATAAGTATATAAATATAAGAGTGGACTGCAAAGAATAGGTATAGTTCATGAATTGAAAAGAGTCCACTAACAAGAACGAATATTAAGATACGGTTGTGTGTACTGTTTGTGTGCCGTGACATGACGGCGGTGTCGCAGTCGTCATCCTGGCGTGACACGGAGCAAATAAAAATATCTTATCTATTTATGTTAAATATCAAAAACAAAGCAGGAATTATTTTTCGCAAAACACAATAGCAGACTGGAATGCGCTCCCTGGTGAAATTCACAATTTTACAGAAGAAGAAGAGATTAAATGTGACGGTCATTTCTGGTAAGTGCACATGGAAGTGCGCGATTTGAGACGACACTCCAGTCAAACTTTAGGCACTATGCAAGATAGTACGTAGTGCACGAAGTGTACTGCCTGGAAGTGCACTAAGGGAAGTGCGCGATTCTAACGGCCCTCTGAACAGGAAACAGGAAACAGGAAGTGAGTTGACGTCCAGGTGAGGTTGATCTTACCTGGCGGGGGAGGTACTTCCCGTTCTCTCGGAGGATGCGGCTGCGCAGGAGCACCTGGCTGAACAAACCCCCCCCCACGTCCTCAGATTAGAGACGGGCGCACGTCCTGCTACATCACCACACAAACACACACACACTCTCTCACACACAAACACACACACACACACACACACACACACACACACACA
>NW_023268352.1:1162-4835 GCF_013103735.1 Etheostoma cragini
GTGTGTGTGTGTGTGTGTGTGTATATGTGTGTGAGTTTCTGTCCGTGTGTGTGTGTGTGTCCGTCTGTGTGTGTGTGTGTTTGTGTTTGTGTGTGTACCAAACAACACAGGACACGTCTTTCCATCAACATGAACAGATTGTTTTTATATCTTTAGAGCAATAAATATTTCCACTTTTTTCATCATATTTCTGCAATTTCAAAAACAAAAGTACAAGTAATATATATTTATATACACAGCTAAAATTCTTCATACATAATTTTTAAAATAATGTTGTCTCTGTTGACATATATTTGACATGGTACTCGTACAATTTTACAAGGACTACTCCAGTCTCTCTTTGCTCGACATCATGGACATTAACCCTGTTTCTCTGCAGAGCGGAGCAACCCTTTAATGCACCTGCCCAGCTGACGTGATGATGTCACATCTCTGACCTGCGGAGCAAAGGGACTCACGTCGTTATTTTCATACGGCGATGGCTATGTACATTCATGTTTATAGTACAGCTTCAGCCAGTGCAGATACTGAAACATGCAAACCCAGAGAGGCAGAGAGAAATCCAAACATCTGTGTGGCCGGGTTGGTTCAGTGGTACAGCAGGCGCACATTCACATAGAGCTGTATGCATATAGGCAGAGGGCCAGGGTTCGAGTCCCATTTCCTGCATGCCCCCCCCTTCTCACCTAGCTGTCCTTTCCATTAAAGGCAGAAAAGACCAAACCTCATCTTTAAAGAAACATATGTGCTGCTGTATGTTCTGAAACTGCATCCCCGATCCCTGGGAATCAGACCGCTAATCTATCACCGAGAATGAGGCTTTCATCAATTTATTCAACACATTAAAAATAAACTTCAGAATTAAAAAACAAGCAACATAGTGTTAAAATAGAGTAGAGAATAAAATAAATTTGTTTTAAGTAATAATGGTTGTTGTTGTTGTTGTTCTGCTGTCAAATTACAAATGTTCTCATCGTGCTACGGATTCATTTTAACGTTGATTAATCCGCCAATTCATGTTCTTATTATTAGTTGTTGGGGACAGTCCCCCAGGAGACCGGGGTCCATGTCCTGTTAGAAAAGAAAAGGAGTCAGAAAGCTATTTTAAATTTAGGGTCACCATGGTATCCTTGTCCCGTGTGACAGTACCCCCGCCCTCCATCCGTATCCTCAGTACTCAGTAGTTTTGGAGTCTGACCCTAACTAGACTGGACCGTTACACGCCACCGCTACCTCCTCTGGCTGAGACATGAGGCTGGATGTCCTGCCTCCACTAAGGGGGGGGGGGGGCTGATGTAGGAAACGTTTGTGTGGGTCGGAGGGGGGCCCACACACACACCGCAAAATCTGAAACACAGTCGGAAAGAGTCACCAGGAGGCCGAGACCATGGCTGATACATGGATACAGGGATGCAAGATCTAGGGATGGAAGATCTAGGGATGGAGGATCTAGAGATGGAGAATCTAGGGATGGAGGATCTAGGGATGGAGGATCTAAGGATGGAGGAACTAGGGATGGAGGATCTAGGGAAGGAGGAAATAGGGATGGAGGATCTAGAGATGGAGAATCTAGGGATGGAATATCTAGGGATGGAGGATCCAGGGATGAAGGAACTAGGGATGGAGGGTCTAGGGATGGAGGATCTAAGGATGGAGAATCTAGGGATGGAGGATCTAGGGATGGAGGATCTAGGGATGGAGGAACTAGGGATGGAGGATCTAGGGAAGGAGGAAATAGGGATGGAGGATCTAGGAAAGGAGGAACTAGGGATGGAGGATCTATGCAGAGATCTGAAGGATGAAAGGCCATCTGGTTGGAGTTGATAGGCTACGACCTGCAAAAGCACGGAATGAGACGTTGGAGACGTAATCCTGTACGAGGTCTGGTCTGGTCCCATGCTTCTGGACGTCTAAGTCTTTGTTATTTTGGAGTGTGTTTTAGTCACCAACACCGAGGCGTGGTCAGGTGTCTTCAGTGTTCGTTACTGACGCAAGAACATTAAGACGAAGGGAAGGGGGGACTAGACTAGACTAAGACTAGAAGGGGGGGGGGGGGCTGATGTGATCCCATCCACGGAGATATTGGATACTCTGGTCGGAAGAGATTTGATCTCATTTGCACATTTACGTTTTAGTGTCACGCGGGACAAGAACAGGACATCAACCTGGCTTTCCTGCAGGGTGAAAGTTCCGAAAGTCCTACCATACTGACACTAAACTCTACTTCCTGTAGGGGACACATTCTACTTCCTGTAAGTTGGGGGGCCTTGCACTGAATGGTGATTTGTGCGTCAGTATTGGACGGTGAGAGACACCAAATCAGTGTTCCTGAAGGTGTGTGCAGATCCACGCTGGGACCCAACGGCCCACACCAGTTCCTAGAAGCTCAGCCTATATTTTGCGTTTGTGTTTTTAAACAGTTGTTGGGTAGCAGAAGTGTTGCTTGTTGCATTTAAAGGTTCATGAGAGGCTTTGTGACAATTATCACAAAAATATTAGAACTAGTTGTATGTTAGTCACAGAAAATTCTTGGTTTGGTTATAAACATATTCAAAATTAAAATAGTTTTAGTACTTCCGAAAGATGCGTAAATTAGTAAAAAACCAATCATCTCACACTCGTAAGCACACAACAAAATTAAAAATGCTAAAAATACTAAACAGCCCAAGGAGTACGTTATGTTAGCAGAAGCTTGTCACACAACAATATTGATAATAATATCGGTTACACACACTCTGAAAAGTCAAAGGGGTTCTTCAGATTGAAAACAAAAAGGGGACCCAGGACGGTTTCCTGAGGCGCTCCACCCATTTACTATAATCCCCCAAACCTAGCAAACAAACAAGGGACCCAGCACGGTTTCCTGAGGAGCTCCACCTATTTATTAAAATCCCCCAAATGTAGAAAACAAACAGGGACCAGGACGGTTTCCTGAGGAGCTCCACCTATTTATTAAGGCCCCATTTTTAAGAAACAAACAGGGGACCCAGGACGGTTTCCTGAGGAGCTCCACCTATTTATTATAATCCCCCAAACCTAGAAAACAAACAGGGGACCCAGGACGGTTCCCTGAGGAACTCCACCTACTTATTATAAACCCCAGAACCTAGAAAACAAACAGGGGACACAGGACGGTTCCCTGAGGAGCTCCACCTCTTTATTAAAATCCCCCAAACCTAGAAAACAAACATGGGGCCCAGGACGGTTCCCTGAGGAGCTCCACCTCTTTATTATAATCCCCCAAATTTAGAAAACAAACAGAGGACCCAGGACAGCTCCCTGAGGAGCTCCACCTATTTATTATAATCCCCCAAACCTAGAAAACAAAAGGCTATTACAAAAAGCCATTTATGGGACTTTTATAGTTTTGTTTTTCTCATGAAGAACCCTGATGAACGTTTTTAGAGCGTTTTTTTTGTTAGTTCGAGCATTTGTGAACCTCAGTTACAGGTCGCCGCCGTTGGAAACAGAGCAAACTGTACAGGTAATATCTACACGCTATCACATGGAAACTAAAATCATGTCATTAACGTTTGCATTCACAACATCACAGGCATTTCCCACAATCCCCCAGCTGGTAGAAACTGACATTAGGAGAAAACTTTGAGAGGAAAGCAACGAGCGCTGGAGGAGAACACATGGCTGGTTAGATAGTTCAGGGGGGGGGGGGGGG
>NW_023268352.1:4845-7611 GCF_013103735.1 Etheostoma cragini
GAACCGCTATCAGCCCTTTAATATTGGCAGGCTCCACATAAACAAGGACTTGTTCAAGAATATTTCCCTCAGTGTCCCGTGAGATGTTAGTCCCTTCAGATGGAGTTAGGTCCACAGGGAGACCAATCTCCCGAATAATCTTAAGAAAAGAAGTTAAAAAACTTTTTAACTAAAAGAGAAATCTGAACTAAAGAAACATAATTGGTTTTGCAGGATCAGACAGCCAGGTGTAAAATAATGGAGCAAACAATAAAGAATCTCATTCTGAATGGATACAATCAATCATTATATTATTATATTTCTTCAGATCATTTCATATCATACCATCCCTCCCTCCGTCATTCATCCGTCACTTTCTGCATCTTTCCCACGTTTTTTTCTTTTATCATTTGTCTAAAATGCTATGCTATTGAAAACACACAAATTCATTTAAAGCAGTGAACTGATCGTTTGTTTTACAAACTTAAGATGTGGAAACCTTTTGAAAACAGGGTCAACAGGAGGGTGAAACGTTTCCAGGGATTATAAATGACATTATTATTATTGTTATAATCTCTTAACATGACCTAAAGGAACTCTTTATCAAAGACGAGCCCCTGAACCAACAGACTCTATTTCCCAGACTGCACCCTGTTCGGCACCTTCCAGCGCAGTCTCCCGGCAACACAGAGGATACAACACAGAGGATGAAATACAAGTTGACATATATCATTATTTGTCAGAAATTCAGGCTTTTAAATATGCCGGGACACTTGCAGGGGAAATCCACTCAATTAATAATAATAAAAGAATAATTTATTATTTCAAATCCCAATCGGACACCAGGCTGTAGCGCCCCCTGTTGGACCCTGTAACCCACAAACACTCAAGGCTCTTACTCAGACCACAAAGGTCCAAAGAGACCTCCATGGGGTTTGATACGATGGCTTATTATAGTTAGTTAGTTATTAACGCCCCCCCCCCGCATATCAAGTATAAGAGACACACTGACACTAGCTATGGCACAGGTCATGCACGCCTGTCTAAGACACAGAGACTGCACCATGGCAACGCTAACCACCGCGCCGCTTGGCAACCGTAACTAAGTGCTTTGTGTGCGGAAAACAAAATGGTGCAAGACTAGTGTGATTTTTTTGGAATATAGAAAAAGTACTTGCTGCATCTCTCAGGCTAAAGTACTTGCTGTGTTCTCAGGCTAAAGTACTTGCTGTGTTCTCAGTCTAAAGTACTTGCTGTGTTCTCAGTCTAAAGTACTCGCTGTGTTCTCAGTCTAAAGTACTCGCTGCATTGTCTGGCTAAAGTACTCGTGTTCTCAGGCTAAAGTACTCGCTGCGTTCTCAGGCTAAAGTACTTGTTGCTTTCTCAGGCTAAAGTACTCGTGTTCTTAGGCTGAAGTACTCGTGTTCTCAGGCTAAAGTACTCGCTGCGTTCTCAGGCTAAAGTACTGAACTGTCTCATCATGTGATCGCGTACAGCATCGAGCATTAGCATCGAGTGTTAGCACCGAGCGTTAGCATCCAATGTTAGCATTGAATTTAAGCATCAAGTGTTAGCATCGAGTGTAAGCATTGAATGTAAGCATCGAGCGCCGGCTAACCCTCGTGTCCCAGGCACTGGTCCCTGAACCATTTGTCCACCAAGTCTGACTCACATTGGACATAAACAATTCCTGTAAGGACAGAACTATAAACATGGCCGCTGGAGGAGATCCTCACTGAGACGGCCGGTGGTTGGGGTCCGTTCTGGTCTCTGGTCTCTACCTGCGGGGGAAGTGGATGTGGAAATAACACAGACTGAGGAGCTTCCTCTTCCCCGCCCTCAGCGCCCTCTTCCTCGCCAAGCGTCCATTTTGATTCACGTGCCTTCCCCTTCCTGTCCTCCTCCCCCTCACCGCCCCACGGTGGCTCACTGCCGAGGGGCGCACCGCCGTCCTCGGCTTCTTCCTCCTCACACAACCGTGCTGATCCGGCTGACGGGTTTGGATTTGCCCCCCTGGCCCCCGGCGGCCCCCGGGTGCAGGGAGGCGGCGCTGCTGGACGGCGGCGGCAGCGGGGAGTGCGGCGGCGGGGGAGGGACGGCGGAGATCAGCGTGTACTGCGGCGCGTAGGGCTGCGGGGGCGTCTGTGTGACGAGGCGCGCAGAGGGCGTCTGTGGCGGCGGCGTGGAGAAGATGAAGTGGGTGGAGGGGGCGGCGGAGGGGGAGGGGCTGAGGGGGGAGTGTGTGTGCACGCCGTGGTGTTGCGAGTGTGTGTGAGCGTGCGGGTGCGGCTGCGAGTGTGAGATGGTCAGCGGCAGCTTGCCACCTCCACCCGGACGCCCCCCCGCCGGGTGCGAGTGATAGAGTCCGTGCGGAGTGGTGGGGGTGACCGGGGAGTGCGGGGACAGCGGCGGCGGCGTGATGAAGCCCAGGTTGTAGCGGGGGTGCTGCCCCCCGCCGTGCTGCATCCTCTGCGCGGCGGCGCAGCTGGACGGGGCCTGGCGGCGCGGGGGGACGGAGAACCTGTGCGCCAGGGCGGCATGGTGCTGCGGGATGCTCTGCACGTGGTAGCGGTGGTGGTGGTGGTAGGGGGGCGGGGGCGTCTGCTGCTGCCCGGTAACACTGACTCCGCCTCCTCCACTGTTGCCGTGGCAATACTGAGCGTGTAGAGCCTGGAGCTTGGAGGGCCCCCCTCCAACCCCTCCCAAGTCCGACTGGGCGAGGTTTGGCGAAGGGGAGGGGCATGGGGAAGGGGAGGAGGGGTGGGGGATGGGGGGGGCGGGGGCGGG
>NW_023268352.1:12711-17424 GCF_013103735.1 Etheostoma cragini
TCAGTCTAGACATGGAGATAAAACTGTACTAAACTGCAACCGCTGAACATGAGACAACATGAGGATTTAATGAAGACAACATGAGGACAACATGAGGCCAAAATGAGGACGACATGAGGGCAATGTGAGGACGACATGGGGACAACATGAAAACAACATGAAGACAACAGGAGGACATCATGAGGAGAACATCGGGACAACATGAGGACAACATGGGGACAACATGAGGACAACATGAAGACAACATGAGGACAACATGAGGATAACATGAGGACAACATGGTAAAACATGAGGACAACATGGGACAACATGAGGGCAACATGAGGACAACTTGAAGACAACCTGAGGACAACATGAGGACAACATGGGGGCAACATGGGGGCAACACGAGGACAACATGAGGACAACATTAAGAAAACATGAGGACAACATGGGAACAACATGAGGACAACATGGGGGCAACATGAGGACAACATGAGGGTTAAGACATTGGTTTAAAATGCAGCAGGAATATCTATGTTGTTGTGGGACATGTGATCCGGGGGGACAGGGACGTACTTGTTAAAGAGGTTGAGTCCGATGCGGTACTGCCGGCGCTGCACCACGTCGTTGTTGAAGGCGGGGGAGTCCCAGCTGTGGCGGCTCTCTCTCTGATAGGTCTGCTTCCCCGCGGCGCCGCCCCCGCCCGGCTCCCGCAGGCTGTCCCGGGACGAGGACCCGGAGCTGCAGTTGTTGACGGTGGTGTCGTCGTTGGAGTTGGTGGTGGTGGAGTTGACGCTCTCGTTGTCTCCGTCGGAGCACAGCAGGTGGTGGTGCAGCAGCGGGTGGTGGTGCGGCGCCTCCATGTTGGAGGAGGACGAGGACAGCAGCGAGGGCGTGAGAGGCGCCGGCGGCAGAGGCGTGAGCGGGGGGACCGGGGAGGGCAGCGGGGAAGAGGGGGCTTCTGGGTAACCGTGGGGGTAGTGCTGGTGGTGCAGGTGGTGATAGTGGTGCTGGGAGAAGTGGTGGGGGTGCGGGCCACCGCCGCCGTGCATGTGATGCATGTGCAGGACCTGTGGCGTGCTGAACTGTGCATGGTGGTGGAGGATGGTGGGGAGGTGGGGGATGGGTGGTGGGTGGGGGTGTGGGTGGGGTTGGGGGGGCAGTGCTCGCGCCGACGGCATGGCTAGCGGGGTGCTGGCGGGGCTGCGGGTCTGGCCCTGTGCCGTGGCGACCGAGCGGCCGTTGGGTTTGTGTTTGATGGTTCCCTGCGGGGAGTTGACCTCGCTGCTCCCCCCTCCTCCGCCTCCTCGCTCGTCCTCGCCGCTCTCTCCGTCACCTCCCCCCCCCCTTGTCTCCTGGTCTCCGCTCGGAGCCTCCTGCTCGTACACCAGCCGTCCGATTGAGCCGCGCTCCGACCTGAACAACAAAGGCTCACGTTAAAGAACGGTCTAGACCTGCTCTATCTGTAGATTATAGAGCGGTGTAGACCTGCTCTATCTGTAGATTATAGAGCGGTCTAGACCGTCTCTATCTGTAGATTATAAAGCGGTGTAGACCTGCTCTATCTGTAGATTATAGAGAGGTCTAGACCTGCTCTATCTGTAAATTATAGAGAGGTCTAGACCTGCTCTATCTATAGATTATAGAGCGGTCTAGACCGGCTCTATCTGTAGATTATAGAGAGGTCTAGACCGGCTCTATCTATAGATTATAGAGCGGTCTAGACTGGCTCTATCTGTAGATTATAGAGAGGTCTAGACCTGCTCTATCTGTAGATTATAGAGTTTGTTGTTGTTGTTTTTTACGTCCCATTTTGAACCGTTTTGTAGTTTTTCTGATGTATTCTCGGGGACATCCTGTCTGTCCCGTCACCACTGAACCCCAGGGGCCCTACCTGTCACTCATGTCCACGGAGCTGTCACTGGGGGGTTCGATGGTGAGGACAGGGAGGTGTCCCCCCCCTCCTCCCCCCCCGGCCCTCCCTCTGTACTCCCCCCGACACTCGGTGCACGGCGTGCTGCTCCTGCGGCTGGCGGCGCCGCTTCCTTCCTCCGTCTCCCGGCTGTCTTCCCTCCCCAGGGCGCGCCCGCCTCCCCCCCCCCAGTACTCCGTGTCGGAGCTGGAGGGGGGGCGGGACAGCTGAGAGGACGGCGGGCGGGACTGGGGGGACGACGGGAGGCAGGCGTCGTCCATGTAGACCGTAACGTCGCTGAAGGACGTGGCGGTGCTGTCGGCGTGCACGCCGCCGGGCCCCGCCCCCCTGCGGCGGGGGGGCCCCGCGCTGTTACGCCAGGCACACTGTCTGTAATCTTCCTCCTCGTCTTCCTCCTCCTCCTCCTCCTCCTCCTCCTCCTCTTCCTCCTCTTCATCGCCCTCCTCGTCTTCCTCGTCCTCCTCCCCGTCTCCGCCGGCGTCCTGCGAGTCCCCACGGCCGGTCTGGCATGTCAGCGAGTCGTCGATGGAGTCGGCCAACGACTTCACCTGCACCCACACAGGCTGGAGTTAGTATTACACATATTATACAGTATGTATATACAAATAGTATACAGTATGTATATACTAGAGGATGGATACCCAACCCAAGCCCGACGGGACCCGTTGGTACCCAACGGGCCGGGCCGGGTTCGAACAGATTTTTAGAAAGGATGCTCGGGTTCGGGTTGGGCTCCGTCACATCAGCGCGATAAGGCATTGAACATTTTGAATTTGAAACAGCTGATTATGGAGGTAACCAATGGGCCTGTTTCACCTGATGCAAATGTTCGTTTTTGGATTAAAATAAATGTCAAATATTACCCTAACATCCGTCTTCCTGTGTGCGGAAATTTGTTAAACTAGCTGTGACAACCAAAGACGGCGTATTAAGCTACATGTGGCAGCATATGGAAGATGATGGAAGATGTTAAAAAGAAGTTGGCCGCATGAGATTTTAAAACTATTGAAAACGAAGGAAAGTCAGCTGTGTGGAAGTATTTCTACATAGTTGTCAAGGCCGATAGTGATGAACCTGTTGGTTATGTTCAATGTAAGATTTGCGGAGTTCTCATGACATATGATAGCAAGAGGACCGGGAATTCCGCCCTGCAGCGTCACGTGGATAGAGTTTGTAAGTCACCTGGGCTACTGCAGCCGAGCATCACTGCCTTTACTAGTACCTCAAGAAAAATCCCTCAGCAAGCCAAACAAAAACTGACTGAGAATGCGTTGAGTACTGCTGTAAAGACATAAGGCCATTTCGTTCGAAGGAAGGGGTTTCATTGAGTTGGCCCAGCAGCTTATTAACGTCGGTGCTACATATGGTTCAGTGGCAGCGCTGACGTACTGCCCGACCCCGCCACTGTGTCAAAACGGTGCCGTGAGCTGGCAACAGAGAAACGCACAAAGCTGGTTGACCAGATAAATGGCATTCTGACTGAGGGGAAGTACATCGGAATGACAACGGATATCTGGATGGAGGATTATCACAAATTAGGTTACATGACCATCACTTGCCATTTTGTGACACGATCCTTTGAAATGATAAGCACCGTATTGACAACAGCCGCATTCCCACTGGAAGAGTCTAAGAAAGGGGAGAATCTTAGGAGAGAAATCATCAGACTTCTAACGGAGTATGGCCTGGATATGAGTCTGCTGAATAAAGTGGTGTGGGTGACAGACCAAGGCTCAAACATCATCAGTGCCCTCAGACCATATCGAAGACTAGACTGCCAGGATCACCTTTATAATATGGTAATGCGACACGCCCTGGACCCCACACAACTGACCCAAGATGCCCCGACTGTTGCCGAGACTCTGCAAGCTGCGAAGGCACTGGTCAAGTATGTAAAAAAGACGGGCATGGCAGCTTTGCTGTCAAAAACAGTCATCCAAATGGCAGACACGAGGTGTAGCACGGTATATCTGACCTTAAATTCTGTCCGCTCGGTTTATCAAGAACTACGCGAAAAACTAGATGAGCGTGCAGAGGGCTGGCGGATCGATGCCATATCTCCAGATGTCCTTGACTTTCTTGTCGAGTTCCTACAACCATTTTATGATGCCCAGCGTGAACTTGAAGGGGACCAGTACCCAACCATAAACCTGGTGTTTCTGTGGTTTGAGCGACTGAAGCGTCACTGCAACAGAAAGACGACTGACAGCCCCTATCAAGCCCTCATCCGCGAGCTGCATCTCAGTTGGATTTTGCGTAAAGTGGAGATCCAAGAACTCCAAAAAAAAACTCCTCTTCAGAGAGAGACAACCTTCACCTGGAGGTTCGGAGACAGCTCAGTGACCTCCCTACTGAGGAGGCCGCCACTGAAGGACCTGCGCCCAAGAAAGCTGCAGTTGACTTTGAGGAGTGGGAAAATGTACCTCTGGCAGATGCCACGGACGAAGTCAAGATGTACTTGACTCATAATCACGCAATGCAGGATGACGGAGATGTTTTGGGCTGGTGGAGAGATCAGCAACTCAACTACCCGAAGCTTAGTGTCCTGGCCCGCGGCATCCTTGCCATTCCAGCCAGCAGCAGTAGCAGTGAGCGCAACTTCAGCGCTGCTGGCAGGGCCATCGAGCAGAGGAGGACAGCCTTGAAGCCATCCACCGTTGAAGCAATCCTTTTTCTGCATAAGAACATGGATAAGCCTAAACTTTGATGAATGGATTATGAAATAGATCCCATGTTGCAGTTTAGTCTATACAGTTTTCGAGGAAAATGGTAAGAGTGATTTTCATGTCAATAAGCTC
>NW_023268352.1:17524-19336 GCF_013103735.1 Etheostoma cragini
GGAGGGAGGGAGGGAGAGAGAGACTCTGCAGTTACATAACATATTAATTAAATATCTCTTGGATATATTTCTATATTTAGGATTAAACACATACTAGTATATATACCGTACATAGTAGTATATAGAGTGTATTATGTTGAGTGCAGTATATAAAGAGTATTATATAGAGTGTAGTATGTAGAATGTAGTATATAGAGAGTATTATGTAGAGTGTAGTATGTAGAGAGTAATATGTAGAGAGTAGTGTATAGAGTGCGTGTCTGTGAGTGTGTGTGTGTGTGTCTGTGAGTGTGTGTGTGTGTGTGTCTGTGTGTTAAAAACAGAATATAATAAAATCAACAAATAACTAAAAAACTCCACAAGACTAAATGTGTGTCTGTGAGTGTGTCTGTGAGTGTGTGTGTGAGTGTGTGTGTGAGTGTACTTGTGAGTGTGTCTGTGAGTGTGTCCGTGAGTGTGTGTGTGTGTGTGTGTGTGTGTGTGTGTGTGTGTCATCATCAAAGACCTCTGCAGTGTTACAGTGAGACACCTGTGAAGCTGAAGCTGGCAGCGAAGCTAACGTGGGCACAAACACCGAGTCACATGGTGGTGACTCATGGCTCACAGCAGAGTGTGTGTGTGTGTGTGTGTGTGTGTGTGTGTGTGTGAGACCCAGCATGAGTGTGTGGGAGACGCTGTAGGTGTGTGTATGTTGCAGAGATGGGGAAGAAGCTACCGATTGTTCAGACGTACCCGTCACCTTTTCTCCACTAATCTAACGTTAGAAAGCACTCACACACAAATTGTGCACATACACGTGTACACATGCACATACATGTGCACGGATGCATGTGCATGTGCACATATATGGGCCCACGTCCCCATACATGTGTGTGTGCGTGCTGTGTGTGGTTGTTACTGCCCTGATGCCACTTTCTGCCCCAGCAGCACAGCACGATGTAAATAGTAATTTCCCCATTGGGGATCAATAACCAGATTAAAATTTAAAAAACAATGTCTGGAAATATTCCCATCATGCACCTGGCTGGCTACACACCACATGTTTCAAGGAACAAAGAGTCATTCAGTTACATCGCTACGCCCTCAATTCCTGTTTGGAGTCACTTCCTGTCATCCTGTCAGGTTGCCCCCCCCTAAGGCATAGACCAGCAGCTCCTCAGATCTGAGTCCCAGAGAGAGGCTCCAGTCCCAGGGATCGAACCTGCGACCGCCCGGCTCGTCTGCCCGCAGGCTAACAGTGCTCTACATTAGGACACGCCGGGGACTCTGGGAAATAAATGTGTGTCAGTGTGTTAGGGAGAGAGAGAGAGAGAGGGGGAGTATTTTCTGGTCGTCCAAACAGGCACCATAAACCTCCTTATGAGTTTCTCCTAATGTCAGAAATTGATTTTTTGGGTACTGCAATACCTGCAGCAGTAAAATAAACACTACAAATACTCTGTTACAGTAGAAGTACTGCACTACCTGCAGCAGGAAGTACAAGCTTCAAGTACTCTGTTTCTGTAACAGTACTGCAGTAGAAATGTTCCTGAAATAGAAGTATATAAGTATCATCAGGAGAATGTAGTTAAAGTATTAATACAGAGTAGAGGAGCCAATCAGCTGTTTAATGACATCATCATGTCAGCTGTGTGTTAGTTAACACACACACACACACACACACACACAGCGTCAGAGCACGTGGTGAACGTGTGATTCTCGGCTCTATTTCAAAGTCTGCGTCTCAGGTGAGAAACAGGTCACATCCCCCCCCCTGCCCGCACTTACATCTCCCCCTCCCACTAACATCTCCCACTAACATCTCCCCCTCCC
>NW_023268352.1:19436-21116 GCF_013103735.1 Etheostoma cragini
TCCCACTTACATCTCCCCCCTCCCACTTACATCTCCCCCCCCCCTAACGAAACCGCCTTTTCACTTCTTTTCTTTTTTGTCAAAATAAATGGTTCGTCAAAATAAACTGAAAATAACGACGTTAAAAATATCAAAAAACTTTAAACACACCAAAAACATCAAAAAAGCCCCAACAACACTGAAAAAGTGACAAAAATGTTGAAAAAAGGACCAATACGTGTTTTTTCCTGGTTGACGAGAAGACTTAAAGCCGTCTGATTGGATGCTGCCCGCGCTTCCTGCCCGACGACGTATGACACGTGCGATGGTAATAAATCGGAATCGGATCCGATAAAGATCGCCGTCTGAAGATCGTCAGGAAACCTAAACGTGCTCCGGCGAGGACGTGGAGTTCCCCAGGGCTCTGGTCCCGGGTCTCTGTCGTTTTCAACACCCCCCAACTCGCTCTCACTGACACAACAGACTGTCTCTCCACGAGGAGGTCTAACAGAGACCCGTTGGGGGTTCTGAACGTGACCTGGTTCTTCTGGGTTTGGAGACAGTTTCTGTCGGGGTTTGAAGGTTTGGCCAAAGGATCCTGGACCGGTTCCTGGACCGGATCCTGGACTGGTTCCTGGAGAGTTTCACACCAGACTGAAAGTAGGTCACACCCCGAGTACCTGAGCCTGGCTGAGGAGAGTTATTTATTCTTTTATTTCGGATACCCGCTAGTTATCACCATGGCAACAGCTATTCTCCCTGCGTCCACACATGAGATATTTCACAAAATAACTACAACAACGCAACCGAATGAAGGAACAATACACTATTATAGTACCACCGCAGATATTATAGTACCACCTCAGATATTATAGTACCACCGCAGATATTATAGTACCACCTCAAATATTATAGTAACACCGCAGATATTATAGTACCACCTCAGATATTATAGTACCACCGCAGATATTATAGTACCACCTCAGATATTATAGTACCACCTCAGATATTATAGTACCACCGCAGATATTATAGTACCACCTCACATATTTTAGTACCACCTCAGATATTATAGTACCACCGCAGATATTATAGTACCACCGCAGATATTATAGTACCACCTCAAATGTTATAGTACCACCTCAAATGTTATAGTACCACGTCAGATATTATAGTATCACCAGATATTATAGTACCACCTCAGATATTTTAGTACCACCTCAGATATTATAGTACCACCTAAGATATTATGTTACCACGTCAGATATTATAGTATCACCTCAGATATTTTAGTTCCACCTCAGATATTATAGTACCACCTCAAATATTATAGTAACACCGCACATATTAAAGTACCACCTCAGATATTATAGTACCACCGCAGATATTATAGTACCACCTCAGATATTATAGTACCACCGCAGATATTATAGTACCACCTCAGATATTATAGTACCACCTCAGATATTATAGTATCACCAGATATTATAGTACCACCTCAGATATTTTAGTTCCACCTCAGATATTATAGTACCACCTCAGATATTATGGTACCATCTCAGACATTATAGTACCATCTCTGTATTATAGTACCACCTCACCTCTGAGTCAGCCCCCCCAGCGGCCTGGTCCTCTGGGACGTAGCAGCTGAGTCAGCCCCCCCAGCGGCCTGGTCCTCTGGGACATAGCAGCTTTGTCAGC
>NW_023268352.1:21216-23044 GCF_013103735.1 Etheostoma cragini
CCCCCCCCCCCCCAACTCTCATGTCAAAGACGGAAAAGCCCAAAAACTAATCTTTGAATCAAAGTACCGTACGTCAGAGTTCATGTCTCTGCAAAATGATCTCTAACGCTGGATCGTCCACGGGACGCCAGATCAACAAGATGCTGCAAAACAAATACAATAAAACCCTCATGTTGTCCCCATGATGTCCCCATGTTGTCTTCATGTTGTCCTCATGCTGTCCCCATGTTGTCCATATGTTGTCCTCATGATGTCCACATGTTGTCCTCATGTTGTCCTCATGATTCCCTCATGTTGTCCTCATGTTGTCCCAATGATGTCCCCATGTTGTCCTCATGATTCCCTCATGTTGTCTTCATGTTGTCTTCATGTTGTCCTCATGTTGTCTTCATGTTGTCTTCATGTTCTCCTCATGTTGTCCTCATGTTGTCTTGTTGTCATGTTGTATGATGTCCCCATGTTATCCTCATGATGTCCCCATGTTGTCCTCATGGTGTCACCATATTGTCCTCATGATGTCCCAATGTTATCCTCCTGTTGTCCCCATGTTGTCCTCAAGATGTCCCCATGTTGTCCTCATGATTCCACTCAATTCTCTTTGCCAAGTGCAGATCTCTCTATTAATTTCTTTAAGTTAATAAGTAAATATACTCCAGTAATACTACAACAACCTGCTAATATACTCCAGTAATACTACAAAGATCTGCTAATATACTCCAGTAATACTACAAAGATCTGCTAATATACTCCAGTAATACTACAACAACCTTCTAATATACTCCAATAATACTACAACAACCGGCTAATATACTCCAGCAATACTACAACAACCTTCTAATATACTCCAGTATTACAACCACCTTTCTAATATACTCCAGTAAAACTACAACAACCTTCTACTAAAACTGAGGTAATACTATAATATCCGAGGCAGTACTACAATATCTGTGGTAATACTGTAATATCTAAGGTAGTACTTTAATATCTATGGTAATACTATAATATCTGAGGTAGTACTATATATCTGAGGTAGTTATATATATGAGGTAGTACTACAGTAAAACTGCAGCAGCGTGACAGCTCCGCGCGGCCGTCATGTCGCATTTCATCAAGATTTACAACCATCAACAAGCGCGGAAAAACCGCGCAGCTGTGCGGCAACACAGGCGAACAACGCGCAGTTACAGAGAGAAACACACAGCGGACACACAGCGGAAACACAGCGGAAACACAGCAGACACACAGCAGACACACAGCGGACACACAGCGGACACACAGCAGACACACAGCAGACACACAGCGGACACACAGCGGACACACAGCAGACACACAGCAGACACACAGCGGACACACAGCGGACACACAGCGGAAAACGCGCAGTTGCAGAGAGAAATCATCGGCAGATTTATGCGGCAGAGAAAAACGCCGTTAGATAAAAGCTGAGACACCCAGCAGAGACAGTGGAGAGAGCAGAGACAGGGAGACAGCAGATACAGGGGGCCAGCTGTCCCCTTGAAGGACATGTCCTCGGGTTGTCTCACCAGTACAGCAGCTTGTTGTGCAGGATCGCGGGCGTTTTGTCCGATGCGCAGTTGATGCACCACATTGTTGCTGAAGCTGCGACAACAACAGCAGCCGGAAGGAGACCGAGCCCCGGACAAAGACAGAGGGACAGAGAGACAGACAGCTGGAGGGACAGACAGCTAGAGAGACAGCTGCAGAGACAGACAGCTAGGGAGAGAGACAGCTAGGGAGAGAGAGAGAGAGAAAGAATCCGAGCGACTATCCGCGCTGCCTCAGCCTCCTCCTCCTCCTCCTCCTCCTCCTC
>NW_023268352.1:23144-24984 GCF_013103735.1 Etheostoma cragini
ACCAGCAGACCACCAGACCACCATACCATCAGAGCAGCAGACCACCAGACCACCATACCATCAGACCAGCAGACCACCAGACCACCATACCAGCAGACCAGCAGACCACCAGACCACCATACCAGCAGACCAGCACTTTCCAACATCAATTTCTCCAATCAAATACTAGTAGTAGCTCAGTCAGTGGGGAGTTGGGTCAGGAACTGGAGGGTGGCCAGTTCAAGTCCACATACGGTCCAAAGTATGGTGGCGCCAGTTCCATTCCTGTGCACTGCCAACATCCTCTTGAGCAAGGCCCCAAACTGCCGTGGGGGCATTAGCATGGGTAGCCCCCCCACTCTGACATCTCTTCATTAATGCATTGTGGGATTAATAAAGTACGTTATTGTCAATATTATTATAGAGTTGAGCAAATCTAGCAAGGCAAAGACAAGTGTTTTAAAAGCGGCCGAGTCGCGTACTGTTTCACACAGCTTGGCTGTGTCTATGTGCAGCTCCAACCTTATGCTAAGCTAATGTTAGCTTCAGCTAGCTCGCTGACAACCGAGGCTCAGAACTGCTTTCAGTTGCAAGCGTGTTGTAGTGAATGCGTCCAATAAACAGGTTTCTTCAGCAGATATGTAAGACACAACAGAAGCGGTTTCAAAACCATCAAAATAGTTTCATGATGACTGCGTCCCTGTTTCTGCCTGATATTCACCACAGAAGAAGACTTTAAGGGTCTGAACACGGAGCGTCAGTGTGTTTTACCTCCTTGCAGAATGGAGTGAAATATTCATAACTTGACCTATTTACTCAGCAACTTACCTCGGAAAGAAACACAACACAGAGTGATGTTCCAGCACAAATACCGACACATGTTTATTTATATAAATGTTATATGTTCTATATTCATCTCAATTCCATTTTATTTATATAGCACCAAATCATAACAGTTATCTCAGTGAGCTTTTCATAAAGAGCAGGTCTAGACCGGACTCTGGGATGTTATCACAAAACCCACAGTTAACACATATAGCATACATATCTGTGATATATATACCTATATATATACAGAGAGAGAGAGGTAGGGTATATATGCTTCATGTTGTTTATTCCTCCGTCTTCCTGTAGCTCTGAGGAGACGTACAGGTCCGGTCCCGTTGGGACGCCGAGCAGCAAACTGAGTAAAAGTGGCGCTCAATAATTTAGCGAGCTGGGAGGTCTGCTAGCCGCTAGCTAGCAGCTAGCAGAGGACAGACAATGATGAGGGTTGGTTTCCAGAGAATAGACCCTGACGAAGGTGGGTTTCCAGAAAATAGACCCTGATCAGGAAGCAGCAGAAACGAAGCTCCTGGAGAAGGAAACTTAGAGCTGTCACGTCAAGGTCAGATTCTCTCTCCTTCAGCAGGAAACTAATACTTCTGGAACAGAATCACACACACACACACACACACACACACACACACACGCACGCACGCACGCACGCACGCACACGTCCACACAAACAAACACACACACACACACACACCCACACAGACACAGACACAAAAACACACACACAGACACACACAAGGACACACACATACACACACACACACACGTGCCCACACGCACACACACAAGCCTGACACTGCACAACTGTCTGCTGTCTGTGAACTGATGAGACCAAGAGAGGGAGAGAGAGAGAGAGACAAAGAAAGAGAGAGAGAGAGACCAAGATGGAGAGAGAGAAACAAAGATAGAGAGAGAGACAAAGATGGAAAAAGAGAGAGGCAAAGATGGAGAGAGAGAGACAAAGATAGAGAGAGAGAGAGAGACAAAGATGGAGAGATAGAGAGAGACAAAGATGGAGAGAGAG
>NW_023268352.1:25084-28475 GCF_013103735.1 Etheostoma cragini
GGTCTGCTGGTCTGATGGTATGGTGGTCGGGTGGTCTGCTGGTCTGATGGTATGGTGGTCGGGTGGTCTGCTGGTCTGTATTATTATTGTTGTACAATAGTAGTCTGGATGTTTGGTTTCTGAGCTTCACGTGTGAAACAGCTGCAGGAAGCTGAACAGACCGGTGATTATTTCTGCTCTTGGTCTCTGTCTCTTTCTCTTCCTCTCTCCCTTTCCATATCTCTCTGTTTCTATCTCTCTCTCTCTCTCCCTCCCTCTCTCTCCCTCTCTCTCTCTGCTGTGCTGCGTCTGCAGTAATTAACATTCAGGAATGTTTCATTTAAAACTAGTTGCAAATTTATTCCGCTGCTGCTTCACAAGAGTCTGCGTGATGAACAGCACGCAGGGCGGAGAGTTACTGGATTTATGAGGACCACAAAGAAAATAAAGCCACGTACTGCACCACCTACTGCATCGCCTACTGCAGCATCTACTGCACCTCCTATTGCACCCCCTACTGGCCCGGCAAGCCGCCCTCTACTAGGGTGGCAGGCCGCGCACTCCTGGCCCGGCAGGCTGCCCTCTACTGGCCGGCAAGCTGGCCTTCAATGGCCCTGCAAGTTTCCCTCTACTGGGCCGGCAGGGAGCCTGTCAGTACACGATCCGTCCTGCCTACACGATCCGTTCTGTGCATGCGCACGATGTTCACGCATGCGCATAAATACGTAGCTGAAAACCTGGCTGTTTCCCTGCACTATTGGTACCACGCATGCGTCGGAACACTTGACGGCCAAGCGTCACAACGGACAGCTTTTTTTTTTTTTTTTCATTTTATTAACAAAGAAGAGTTATATCGCCAGTATGCACATAAATGAAAAGTCAATACCAGAGGTGCATATACAGAATATATATAAAATTATATATTAGCATTTTTTGTAGGCCAGACTTTTCTGTAGTTCACAAGTGCTCAACACGTAATCTACACTTTTTAGTAGTTTGTTTTTTATAACAATATTTAAATTAAGACTTGTCACTGATCCAAAACTCTGTACTGACATCTGTGTACCAGTCATAGGCGACATTATTATTAAGTGAGCAACATGGAATCTTTTTTTAAATTTATTTTTAATTTTTTAATTATGTTTACGCCAGGCTATGAATTACGAGGTGTTTACGTGGCGGCCAATCCAAAAATATAAAGGAGTTGTTACATTAACATTTGATTACATGTGGAATGGGAATTCTTTTTGACCGAGGGAAAGTCAAAGCATTTAAAAAAACAAAGAAAAAAAAACATTTGCAAGACAAATACAGGGCCCAGGGCAGTAAAAAGAATGTTCCAGCACCACATTAACAAGCCTCAAATCATGGTTCACTTTATTGTAACACGTTACATTAACACGTTACATTAACACGTTACATTAACACGTTACATTAACACGTTACATTAACACGTTACATTAACATGCACTCGTTTGAAATCAGCCAAAGTCCGGATTTTTACGCGGGGGGGGCAATTTATTTTGCTGCAAAAAATTGCAGATTTCCATGCAGAATAATGCGGGGCTTGCATGATTTTTGTTGCTAAAAGTCACAAATATCTTAACAGTAAGTTGAAAAATGTTGTGTTTACTTTACACTAGGCAGCCATTTCCCCTGTTGCCATGGTAATGTTATGAAGTGACACAATTACAAAACAAGACAAACACATTCCTTTTTTCATCAAACCGCGGTTGTTCCAAGTGCCCGCAATTTCATCGCATAAATATCCCAGATATTCTATTGAATTTTTTAAGAAAATGTGCCGCAAAATCAAGGATTTTTGCAACAAACTAAAAAACTGGATTTTTGTGGAAGGACTGAGATCTATACAAATAGATTCTTCAAAGAGGAAAGAAATAAGGGCAGTCCTTTTGAAAAATGGCATATTAGAATAAATTAGCCAGGAACAGAGTAACTGAGAAAGTGGAGAACCTGGCAACCTGCCTTCTCAACACAAACAATATTAATTTGAAAAGGTACAAAATAAAATAAACTGAAATATTTTTCTTTTTCAAGAATGCATGCGTGGCCATCTTGCGCATGTGCAGGACGGATCGTGCAGTGTCGTGAAGCCTCGTTAAACACAATTATCATCTGCGCATGCGTGAACATCTTGCGCATGCGCAGAACGGATTGTGCAGGCAGGACGGATCGTGTACTGACAGCGCCCTCTACTGGCCTGGGAGGCTGCCCTCTACTGGGCCGGAAGCAGCCCCCTATTGGCCTGGCAGGCTGCCCCCCATTGGCTATACTACAGGATTTTTGGTCCACCACTGTGGATCTGTGTGAACGTGGAAAGTATTGAAAACAACACTGTTTGAGCGCGTACCTAAAACCTAAACAAAAACGTTTAATAGAGACTAAAGTAATTGTAATTCCTACATAACATCGTTCAGATCCAGACCGGAAGACAGTTCTGAACATGTAGATTTTCTTATTTCCACAGATAGAATAAGAGAATAAAACCAGACGGAAAAATACATTTCTCTTCTTACATCAAACTGAACCTGACTCCAACGTTGACGCAGAAACATGTTCTTATCCTACAGTCAGACATCCCATAATGCTGTTATCCTACAGTCAGACATCCCATAATGTTCTTATCCTACAGTCAGACATCCCATAATGTTGTTATCCTACAGTCAGACATCCCATAATGTTCTTATCCTACAGTCAGACATCCCACAATGTTCTTATCCTACAGTCACACATCCCATAATGTTCTTATTTTACAGTCAGACATCCCATAATATTCTTATTGTACAGTCAAACCACCTGTAATGTTGTTGTCCTACAATCAGACATCCCATGATGTTGTTATCTTACAGTCAGACACCCCATAATGTTGTTATTTTACAGTCAGACATCCCATAATGTTCTTATCCTACAGTCAGACATCCCATAATGTTCTTATCCTACAGTCAGACAACCCATAATGTTCTTATCCTACAGTCAGACAACCCATAATGTTGTTATTTTACATTCAGACATCCCATAATGTTGTTATCCTACAGTCAGACATCCCATAATGTTATTATCCTACAGTCAGACATCCAATAATGTTATTATCCTACAGTCAGACATCAAATAATATTCTGAATTTTTATGTTGTTATCCTACAGTCAGACACCCCATAATGTTGTTATCCTACAGTCAGAAATCCCATAGTGTTGTTATCCTACGGTCAGACATCCCATAATGTTCTTATCCTACAGTCAGACATCCCATAATGTAATCCTACAGTCAGACATCCCATAATATTCTTATTGTACAGTCAAACCTCCCATAATGTTGTTATCCTACAGTCAGACATCCCATAATGTTCTTATCCTACAGTCAGACATCCCATAATGTTGTTATCCTACAGTCA
>NW_023268352.1:28575-30265 GCF_013103735.1 Etheostoma cragini
TACAGTCAGACATCCCATAATGTTCTAATCCTACAGTCAGACATCCCATAATGTTCTAATCCTACAGTCAGACATCCCTACAGTCAGAAATCCCATAGTGTTATCCTACAGTCAGATATCCCATGATGTTCTTATTTTACAGTCAGACATCAAATAATATTCTTAATAATGATGTTGTTATCCTACAGTCAGACACCCCATAATGTTGTTATCCTACAGTCAGACATCCCATGATGTTCTTATCCTACAGTCAAACATCCCATATTGTTATCTTACAGTCAGACATCCCATAATGTTGTTATCCTACAGTCTAACATCCCATAATGTTCTTATCTGACAGTCAGACATCTCATAATGTTCTTATCCTACAGTCCGACATCCCATAAAGTTATCTTACAGTCAGACAGCCCATAATGTTCTTATCCTACAGTCAGCCATCCCATAATGTTGTTATCTTACAGTCAGACATCCCATAATATTCTTCTTGTACAGTCGAACCACCCGTAATGTTGTTTTTTTACAGTCAGACTTGTTATCTTACAGTTAGACACCCCATAATGTTGTTATTTTACAGTCAGATCCCATAGTGTTGTTATCTTACAGTCACACATCCCATAATGTTCTTATCTAACAGTCAGACATCTCATAATGTTCTTATCCTACATTCAGACATCCCATAAAGTTGTTACCCTACAGTCAGACATCCCATAACGTTGTTATCTTACAGTCAGACATCCCATAATGTTGTTATCTTACAGTCAGACATCCCGTAATGTTGTTATCCTACAGTCAGACCTCCCATAATATTATTATTGTAGAGTCAAACCACCCAAAATGTTGTTATCTTACAGTCTGACATCTCATAATGTTCTTATCCTACTGTCAGACATCCCATAATGTTCTTATCCTACAGTCATACACCCCATAATGTTCTAATCCTACAGTCAGACATCTCATAATGTTTTTATCCTACAGTCAGACATCCCATAATGTTCTAATCCTACAGTCAGACATCCCATAATGTTCTTATCCTACAGTCAGACATCCCATAATGTTCTAATCCTACAGTCCGACATCCCATAAAGTTATCTTACAGTCAGACAGCCCATAATGTTCTTATCCTACAGTCAGCCATCCCATAATGTTGTTATCTTACAGTCAGACATCCCATAATATTCTTCTTGTACAGTCGAACCACCCATAATGTTGTTATTTTACAGTCAGATCCCATAGTGTTGTTATCTTACAGTCACACATCCCATAATGTTATTATCCTACAGTCACACATCCCATAATGTTCTTATCTGACAGTCAGACATCTCATAATGTTCTTATCCTACATTCAGACATCCCATAAAGTTGTTACCCTACAGTCAGACATCCCATAACGTTGTTATCTTACAGTCAGACATCCCATAATGTTGTTATCTTACAGTCAGACATCCCGTAATATTATTATTGTAGAGTCAAACCACCCAAAATGTTGTTATCTTACAGTCTGACATCTCATAATGTTCTTATCCTACAGTCACACATCCCATAATGTTGTTATCTTACAGTCAGACATCCCATAATGTTCTAATCCTACAGTCAGACATCCCATAATGTTTTTATCCTACAGTCAGACATCCCATAATGTTCTAATCCTACAGTCAGACATCCCATAATGTTCTAATCCTACAGTCAGACA
>NW_023268352.1:30365-38020 GCF_013103735.1 Etheostoma cragini
GGACGGGCCCAGAGGTTAGAATAGACACAGAGACAGAGGACGGGGACGGAGGTTAGACAAAGAGACAGAGACAGAGGATGGGGACGGAGGTTAGATACAGAGACAGAGGACGGGGACGGACATACAGCAGAGTCTCCTGTTGTAGAACGTCATAAACATCGACAACTTGCCTGGAGACAGCGGTCAGCTAACCGTCCTTTAGCTTTGAGGCCCTTGACAGACATGAAAGACAGCAGCGGGAATCGAACCAGCTGCTCTGATAACACGTGCTAGCTGTGCTAGCTGCGTTAGCGAGCAGGACACGTCTTGCTCTGTCCCTCTGAAATACTTCTTCAACGCATCATCCTCCCTCTCCTAACTGTACATGTACATGTACTGCTGTGATGCTAACTGCTAGTGCTAACGGCCAAGACGGACTGTGTGCTAAATGATATGTTGTGCTAAGCTAACACCTGTGATGTTGATGTTGACGTTGAATGACTAAGACCTTGTACTAACTGCTGTATGCTGCTGTTTATATTGTGTGCTAAGTTAATGCTAATGTGGTAAGATATGCTACCTATAAGCTAAGAGTGTTAGTTGTAACTTTGTGCTAATTGCTATGCTGCTTGTGCTAAGCTAATGCTGATAGATGTAAGTGTGCTTTCTGCTTTTAAAACTATTAGCCGTTTGCTAAACGCTACTAGCTGCTATTACAACATGTTGTCACTTGCAACTTGTCAGCGGCAGCTCTGTCAGCCCCCCCCTGACGTTATAGAAATCTCTTGTTAGCATCTCGGAGGCTACTTCGGACGTTACAGAAGTCTCTCGTTAGCATCTCGGAGGCTACTTCAGACGTTACAGAGGTCTCCCGTTAGCATCTCGTTAGCATCTTGGAGGCAACTTCAGACCTTATAGAAGTCTCCTGTTAGCATCTTGTTAGCATCTCGGAGGCTACTTCAGACTTTACAGAAGTGTCCTGTTAGCATCTCGTTAGCATCTTGGAGGCTACTTCAGACGTTACAGAGGTCTCCCGTTAGCATCTGGGAGTCTATGTCAGTAGTTATAACACTAACCCTTTAAAAATTGTCTTTATCTGAAATCTGAGTTTCTTTTTAACCAAATCACCATAAAATGGATTCCTTTCATCGCTCTTTCATTCCTCTGATCTCCACTATTAGTCACAATAATTCATAATCTCTGCTTTTTAACCCAAATATTGGGAATAATTCTATGTGAATGAGTATTAGAATAGAATCCTTTATTGGCGTTATACACAGTGCAGTACACGGAAATATAAAGTAGGTAGTACATATTGCAGAAAAGAGGGGGGGGCTGGTGCACATTCCCGAGAGCATCTATAGACATATATAAATAGCTTTGTATACCCATAATGCATTATGGGTTACTGACCACAAATTCCAAAAAGTATAAACTAGAGGTAGTGATAAAAATAATACTACAATAAAAATAACAACAAGCTGCCGTGTTTGACGAGTTGAGTGTGAGACTGTGTTGGCTAGTAATGCTAAGCTAACAGTGTATTGTGATGCTAAGCTAACAGTGTGCTGTAATGCTAACTGTGCTAACATTGTGTGTCTCTGTGTGCGTCTGTTGTCGTTGTTGTCGACCTTTCTCTGTTTCTCTCTTGACTTTATATTTCTCTCTGTTTTCTCTTTCTCCCTCTCCCCTCTCTCTCCCCCCCCACCCCGCCTGAGCCCTTTCTCTCTCCCCCCCCTCCCTCTCTCTACCCCCCCTCTCTCTCCCTCTCCCCCCTCTCTCTGTCAGGTCTAACTCCTCCTCCAACCCTTCCTGTCGTCCTAGCATCACCACTCCTTCCTCCTCCTCCTCCTCCTCTCTCTACTCCTCCAGCCTTCCTCCTAACAGCCACGCCACCTTCCATCAGTACTGCTGCCCCGCGCGCCTCCGCCTGCCCCCGCCTCCCTGCGCCCTGCCCCCCGCCAAGCACCACGAGCAGGCAAGGTAAGGGCCCCCCCCCCCCCACATGCACCACGAGCAGGCGAGGTAAGGGCCCCCCATGCACCACAAGCAGCCTCCATTAGCCCCCTTTAGCCTCCATTAGCCTCCGTTAGCCTCCGTTAGCCTATGTTAGCTTTCCCCTAGTCTCACATGTCCAGCATTCCTTCACAGCTCCGGCTAGTCTTAGCCACGGTGCCTCTGCTAAATAGTCTCAGGAAGGAACTTGGTTTGGTGGAACATGTGGACGTTCAGAAGTAGTTTTAGACTCCACTTGGACAGAAAGTCTAGCTAGCTGTCTGGATTTTCCTCTCCAGAGACCTGAGGACCAGGTAACCATAGTGCTCAGATTGGACAGATAGTCTAGCTAGCTGTCTGGATTTTCCTCTCCAGAGACCTGAGGACCAGGTAACCATAGTCCTCAGATTGGACAGATAGTCTAGCTAGCTGTCTGGATTTACCCTGCAGAGACCTGAGGACCAGGTAACCACAGTCCTGAGATTGGACAGACAGTTTAGCTAGCTGTCTGGATTCAGAAATTAGCCGCAGGTTAGAGCGCCAACACAGAGAGAGAGGACGGGGACGGAGGTTAGACACAGAGACAGAGGACGGGGACGGAGGTTAGACACAGACAGAGGACAGGGATGGAGGTTAGACACAGACAGAGGACAGGGATGGAGGTTAGACACAGAGACAGAGGATAGGGATACAGAGACAGAGGATGGGGACAGAGGTTAGACACAGACAGATGACGGGGACGGAGGTCAGACACAGACAGAGGACTTGGACACAGAGACAGAGGACGGGGACGGAGGTCAGACACAGACAGAGGATGGGGACACAGAGACAGAGGACGGGGACGGAGGTTAGACACAGACAGAGGACGGGGACACAGAGGCAGAGGACGGGGACGGAGGTTAGACACAGACAGAGGACGGGGACACAGAGACAGAGGATGGGGACGGAGGTTAGACACAGACAGAGGACGGGGATGGAGGTAACCAGAGTCCTCAGATTGGACAGATAGTCTAACTCAGCTAAACCAGAACAAGCCCAGGAAGGAAAATAGCTTCACCATACACCAGATCCCTAGAATCTTCTCCTGAAACGCTCCGCCCCCCAATGCCCCCCCCCCCCCGCCCCCCATGCCCCCCTTCATCCAATGCCCCCCCTCCACACTCACTAACACACTCACAAAGATGAGTTTAAAGGTGCAGCAGCCGCTCCTCCACATTCCCTAAAACACGTCATTCAAAATCAACGAAGCTTTATTTATAGTATCAGTTAATAACAAGTTATCTAGACCGCTCTTTAATGTACAGGTAGACCAGGTCTAGACCGCTCTATAATGTACAGGTAGACCAGGTCTAGACCGCTCTATAATGTACAGGTAGACCAGGTCTAGACCGCTCTATAATTTGTCACCTTATGTCACCTCTCTGCTCACATCATTCCCTTTTACCTTTCCTCCATCCTTTCCTCTTTTTCTCCCTCCCTTCTTCCTTTCCTCCCCTCCCTCCTGAAGGAAGACATTGAGACTAAGAGTCGTTGGCCCGTACAGTTTTAGAGATAGTCTGCATCCTGGGGGGGGCTGGTCCACCCGACCCTAACTAGTGGAACACTGACCCAGATAGTCTGCATCCTGGGGGGGGCTGGTCCACCCGACCCTAACTAGTGGAACACTGACCCCTGCTGGCCGCCTGCACAGCTGCACCTTCATCACCACACTGCTCGTCTGTCCTCCTTCTGATTCTGTTCTTCTTCTCTCCCCTTTTACATCTCTTCTTTCTGCTCCTGTCCCTTCTTCATCCTTCTCTTTTCTGTCTTTTCCTCTGTCGATATCTCTCTCTCTCTGTCTCTCTGTCTCTGTCTCTCTCTGTCTGTTTGTCTGTCTGTCTCTCAGAGAGGAGGACGATGATGACATCGCCCATCAGTTCTGTTGCCCTGCCTCCGAGTGCAGTAGCCCCTCCTCTAGGTAACCAGGGGCGACCGCGAGACCGTCCCCAGCCCCGCGGCGTGATATGAACCCTCCGTCCTCCACCGCTGTCCGTCCTCCCTCCTCCACGGCTGTCTCTCTGTTTCCCTTTGAATCTGAACCAGCAGTCCAGGAGCTTTTAGACTAGGACTCTGATTGTCTCTCCTGTCCAACCGGAGACAACTCGTGTCTCCAGTCTGCAGGACGCAGTGACTAGCGCAACCTCGGCAATGTGCCGGGCCGGCCGGTCTCTGGGCCCCGATGTGAGACCCAACTCGTCCATCGTCTCCTACTGTGGGTCTGAACGGGGACTGTATGAGTTGTCCTATGTGTCCCAGCATGAAACCATGACCCACCGTGTCCAGAGCCTGATAGGACAGAGTCTGAAGGGACAGGGAGACACTGCTCGCTGTGACAACGTCCATGTCCAGTGCTCGACAGGACAGAGTCCGGAGGGAAAAGGAGACAACGCTTGCTGGGAAATTGTCCGTGTCCAGAGCCCGATAGGACAGAGTCTGGAGGGAGACAGAGACAATGCTCGCTGGGACATTGTCTATGTCCAGAGCCCGACAAGACAGAGTCTGGAGACGGAGACAAGGCTCGCTGGGCCATTGTCCGTGTCCAGAGCCCAACAGGACAGAGTCCAGAGGGAGACGCATCTTTAGAGACACATTGCAGTGACGTCCGGCTGCGTCTTTTTAGAGAGACATCCAGAGGCGTCTCTTTTGGACCCTGTCTCTTAGGACTCTGTCTCTTTGGGCTCTGTCTCTTCGGGCCCTGTCTCTTCGGACTCTGTCTATACGGACTCTGTCTATACGGACTCTGTCTCTACGGGCTCTGTCTCTTCGGACCCTGTCTCTTTGGACTGTCTCTTTGGACCCTGTCTCTTTGGACTCTGTCTCTTCGGACCCTGTCTCTTTGGACTCTGGCGTGTTACAGCATGTCCTCACCACATCTCACCAAACTCTGTGGAACACAGGACTGAAGACGGGACACTGTGTCTCTGGCTGTGTGTCCCTAGGTGCGAGTGGACTCGTCTGATTTAATTTGTGTCTTTTGCCGAGTCATCCTGCAGCCAGGGTCCTTATGACTCGGCATTTCTTATTTCTATAACGGTCTGCTTGCACACTGAGACAGGAAGTGGTCTTCTCAAACAGGAAGTGGTATCCTCAGACAGGAAGTGGTCTTCTCAGACAGGAAGTGTTTGCCGCTGTTGCTACAGCTGGAAAATCTGTTGTTGAGTATCTTTGAATAGGATCTACCAGATATTAATGTCTCAGTTCTGCTGTTTTTCTTCTGCTTGTTGAGTCCAATCGACGGAAATCGTTTATTTTACTGAACAAATGAAACGTTGAATTCAAAATTAAAGTCATTACTAAAAAAAAAAACAGTTAAGTTTTCTTTCAGCGTTCGATACATACATGTATGTATATACATATACATATATACATATATATATATATATATATATATATATATATATATATATATATATATATAAAATGTATATATAAATATATAAATATTTCCATAGAGATATATACAGTATATGTCTATATATAAATAGACATATCCTTGGGTGGTCCTTCCCGGGCGAGAGGAGCCGTGTAATTGGTCCTCCTCACCGTCCTAACCGGGTTTTAAGGTTTCCCCCCCCCCCCGTCTCGTCTGGGGTCAAAGAAATTAAAAACATTTTTTGGAATCCATGGTCAATAACCCTCATTTATGTAGAATTATACTAATTTTAGAGCTAATAAAGCAAGAAATGATGATGATTTGGACTGACAGTGAAGATCAGGGGATGTTGAGGTGATGCTTTAAGATTCCTCATGTTTACAAAGAGACATCTCCTTTTATGGTCATTGGAAAGAATATTTCAGATAGAGACAATATTAAAAGAGTCAAATCTGACCCGAGGACAACAGGAGGGTTAGTAACATGACACCTGTCTCTTGCTGTCCAAAGGCAGCCGAGACACATCGTGGGACATCCGGCTGCGTCTCTTTATAGAGACCTCAGAGGGACGTCCGTCTTCGTCTCTTTGAAGAGACATTGGTGGGACGTCCTGCTGCGTCTCTTTGAAAAGACCTCGGTGGGCTATCCAGCTGCGTCTCTTAAAAGAGACATCGTTGGAACGTCCAGCTGCGTCTCTTTGGAGAGACATCGGCAGGACGTCCGTCTCTTTGGGCTCTCTCTGTGAGGCCGCCGGTGGACCGTACCATTGTGCTTTTGGTGGTACGGTCCTGTCTGTGTCTACCAGTGAATACATGTTGCTACCAGCTAGCCGGCTAGCTAGCTAAAAGAGACAGTGTCTCTGTGTAACAGTCAGCTGTTCTGTTAATTACACGGTAACTAAGCCGAGGGCTGAAGAACGGTACTAACACACCACGACATCAGGACACTACGCGCTCTGTTCTGGCGCTAATTAGCGGACCGGCTAATTAGTGGACCGGCTAATTAGTGGACCGGCTAACAAGGCTAATTAGCGCCTTCGGGACTCTACGCTCTCTGTTCTGGCGCTAATTAGTGGACCGGCTAATTAGTGGACCGGCTAATTAGTGGACCGGCTAACAAGGGCGCGTTTCCAGAAGTGTTGATTAACGTGCGCTGTCCTGACCAAATAAATAAAACTACGTCCACTGAACAGAGTTTGGTGTGAAGTTCGTAAGAAGACAACACAAGCTGGTCTCTGTCGATCCGGTTTCCCAGACCCAGAAGAGGGGAGAGACACAGCAGCGGTCAGACTCAGCTGTGGCTTCCAGCAACGCTCACGTGCACGCACCTGAGCGTTTATCCCTGGATTAGAGTTTAATGGAGAAGCCTGGTGTCTAATGTCCACACACACACACACACACACACACACACACACACACACACACAGAGACACACCTGGGTAACTAACAACTGATCCAACTGATCAGTTTCCTCTACAACAACCAGAGATACAGCAATAAAACATGAAGTAAGTGCAGGAGTACTACAGTACAGGAGAACTAGAGTACAGGAGTACTACAGTACAGGAGTACTACAGTACAGGGGAACTAGAGTAAGATAAGATAAGATAATTTGTTTATTAGTCCCCAATGGGGAAATTACTGCACTACACTCTGTGTACACACTTTTGTTAGTACTCACACACAGGCCTGAAATACACACACATGCTCAGGACCTATACATGCACTATACATGGAGAGATGTCAGAGTGAGTGGGCTGCCAGCTGAACCAGCGCCCTGAGCGGTCGGGGGGGGTACGGTGCCTTGCTCAAGGGCACCTGGCAGTGCCCAGGAGGTGAACTGGCATCTCTCCAGCCACCAATCCACGCTCCCAACTTTTTGGGTCCATACGGGGATTGAACCAGTGACCCTCCGGTTCCCAACCCAACTCCCTATGGACTGACCTATAGGTCCAAAAACCGGAGCTACTGCCACTGGAGGACTGGAGCTACTGCCACCCCCTGTACTACTCCTGTAGTACAGGAGTACTACAGTACAAGAGTACTACAGTAAAGGAGAACTAGAGTACAGGAGTACTACAGGACAGGAGTACTACAGTACAGGAAAACTAGAGTACAGGAGTACTACAGGAGAGGAGTACTAGAGTACAGAAGTACTATGTGCACTACACTCCCTTTTGGAAGCTTCTCCAACTCTCTGTCCTACACCACCTCCACTCTCTGTCCTACATCACCTCCACTCTCTGTCCTACACCACCTCCACTCTCTGT
>NW_023268352.1:38120-41125 GCF_013103735.1 Etheostoma cragini
GTGGGGGCAGCCTGAGACTTCAGACAGTTAGCCCCATGCTAACGTTAGCGGTGTGGGGGCAGCCTGAGACTTCAGACAGTTAGCTCCATGCTAACGTCAGCGGTGTGGGGGCAGGCTATGACTGCAGACAGTTAGCTCCATGCCAAGATTAGCATATGGACTTTGTTTGAATGGCGTGATGTCAGCATGAAGAGCGATGATGTCAGCAAACAGTGGCCCTGCGGCCTTCTGGGAAGCAGGAAGTGTCTGCGGGTGTTGGGCAGGCTGAGTCGGCGCCGCTGCGGGATGTGGTCGCCGCTCTGCAGGTAGGATCACCTGGTGGCAACGTCCTCTGTCCTCTGTCTTCCTGTGTCATCCTCAGTACTCGTACCGTCCTCCTGTGTCCTCCTACTGTCCTCCTGTGTCCTCCTGTGTCCTCCTACCGTCTCCTGTGTCTTCCTGTGTCATCCTGTGTCCTCCTACCGTCCTCTTGTGTCCTCATGTGTCCTCCTGTGTTGTCCTTTGTGCTCCTACCGTCCTCCTGTGTCCTCCTAGTGTCCTCCTGTGTCCTCTCATCGTCCTACTTTTTTGATACTATTTTTGACCTATTCTTGCCATACTTCCTTCCTTCTTCCATCTTTCTTGTCTTTTCCAGTTTTTGTCTCCCTTTCTCTTCAGCATTGACCTGTTTTCCAGGTCCAGGTGTTTAGTGAATCTGTGTTGGTCTCTTTAGGGTTAGGGTTGGTCCACTGAAGATCTTTAGACGTCTCTTTCTACCAGAAAGGATCAGCGCTGCCAGGGGGTTCTGCAGATTACAAGGACTAGATTAATAATAACAATAATAATAATAATAATAATAATAATAATAATAATAGCAATAATAATCGTAATAATAATAATAATAATAATAATAATAGTAATAGAAATAATAATAATAATAATAATAATAATAACAATAGTATTAGTAATAATAATAATAATAATAGTAATAATAACAATAATAATAATAATAGTAATAGAAATAATACTAATAATAATAGTATTAGTAATAATAATAATAATAATTATAATAGTAATAATAATAATAATAATAATAATAATAATAATAGTAATAATAATAGTAATAATAATATTAATGAATGCTTTATTAGTACCACAAGGGAAAATTACAATTTACACACATATGTTCAGGTCTTATAGACCTACATATACTAATGGAGAGATGTCGGGGTGGGGGGGGGTGAGGGGGGTTCAGTGCCTTGCTCAACGCAGTGCCCAGAGTGTGAACTGGTTTTCAACCCAACTCCCCACTGATTTACTGCCCCCCCCCCCCCCCCCCCCCCCCCCCCCCCCCCCATTTATTGAAACCAGTTTGAGAACCACTGCTTTAGGAGACACTAGCTCTGTTTCCATCCACACGTTTTAACTGAATTAAGTGATATTGAATGAAAAACGCTTTATGGAAACTTTGATGAATTTGATGAATCTCGACTCAAAGGAAATCCGTTGGGTCTCATTAGATTTTATCTTGATAATATTCTTTTTATGTGATAAACGCTGATGAAACTTTATCTGCTGAATAAATAATGAGTTGATTAAGTTTTGCGTTGTTTTATGGTTGCAACCCGCCACAAAACGCAGAAGAAGAAGAAGTTGTAGTTCATGTCCCCCAGTATTTCCTCTCTGTCTCACACATGGGGGGGCAACAAAGATAGATGGAAGTGGACGGACAAGGAGACGAGAGACTTTCTGGATTTAATTTATCAGTAACTTGTGAAGGAAATGGCCAACAAAGGTTAGGACAAGCCATGGGACGTCCTGGGACACAATGGACAGACATGTCTAAAAAAAAAGTCCTGCTGCGGTGCCGGGGGGGGCAATAAAAAACAAGTTGCGTCGTTGTTTTCTTATTGTAGCTTGATATATCGCTATTAGCTGGAACATGGGCTCTATGTAGCCTGTCCCATAGTGATCATGTGATGTTGTCCCATATTGATCATGTGATTGTAGACAAACAACTCCACAGCGGCAAAGCCCCAGGGATTGATGACATCCGTCCAGAAATGCTGAAAGCTCTGGGTGTGGAGGGGATGTCTTGGTTGACACGCCTCTTCAACATTGCGTGGAAGTCTGGGACGGTGCCTAAGGAGTGGCAGACCGGGGTGGTGGTTCCCCTCTTCAAAAAGGGGGACCAGAGGGTGTGTGCCAATTACAGGGGTATCACACTTCTCAGCCTCCCTGGTAAAGTCTACTCCAAGGTGCTGGAAAGGAGGGTTCGGCCGATAGTCGAACCTCGGATTGAAGAGGAACAATGCGGATTCCGTCCTGGCCGTGGAACAGCGTATAAGATCTTCACTCTCGCAAGGATCCTGGAGGGGGCCTGGGAGTATGCCCAACCAGTCTACATGTGTTTTGTGGATCTGGAAAAGGCGTATGACCAGGTCCCCCAGGAGACACTGTGGGAGGTGCTGCGGGAGTATGGGGTGAGGGTCATGACCATCTCTGCATGACCAAAGCGAGAGCTGTGTCCGGGTTCTCGGCAGTAAGTCGGACTCTTTCCAGGTGAGGGTTGGCCTCCAAACATCCTGTTTGTAATATTTATGGACAGGATATCGAGGCGTAGTCGGGGCGGGGAGGGGTTGCAGTTTGGTGGGCTCGGGATGTCATCCCTGCTCTTAGCAGATGATGTGGTCCTGATGGCGTCATCGGTCTGTGACCTTCAGCACTCACTCGGTTTGCAGCTGAGGGTGAAGCGGCTGGGATGAGGATCAGCACCTCTAAATCTGAAGCCATGGTTCTCAGCAGGAAACCGATGGAGTGCTTTCTTCAGGTAGGGAGTGAGTCCTTACCCCAAGTGAAGGAGTTCTTGGGCGGACGGTTCCCGTGCACGGGACGTAAACTCGCAGTTTTTTGAAAGTGCTGACTTCTTTCCTAAATTGTAAGCATTTAACCGTCATAAACACGCTCATGCCATACATCATTTGAAAGCTTAGAGTCTCCTGATTCCATCGAGCCCAAACACGAAG
>NW_023268352.1:41225-44559 GCF_013103735.1 Etheostoma cragini
TGTGTCTATTCTAACCTCCGGGCCCGTCCTCTGTCTCTGTGTCTATTCTAACCTCCGTGCCCGTCCTCTGTCTCTGTGATGGTTTTCTATACTCCTTCCCTGTCCTCTGTCTCTGTGTCTAACCTCCTTCCCCGTCCTCTGTCTCTGTGTCTATTCTAACCTCCGTGCCCGTCCTCTGTCTCTGTGTCTATTCTAACCTCCGTGCCCGCCCTCTGTCTCTGTGATGGTTTTTTAACATCCGTCCCCGTCCTCTGTCTCTGTGATGCCGTTCTAACCTCCTTCCCCGTCCTTTGTCTCTATGTCCTCCATCTGAGGACTATGGTTACTATGGTAACCTGCAGGGTAAATCCAGACAGCTAACTAGACTGTCTGTCCAATCAGAGTCTCTGTTGACGACTAAAACTACTTCTGAACGTACACATGTTCCACCAAAACAACTTCCTTCCTGAGCCTATTTAGCAGAGACACCGGGGCTCCGTCCGGCGCTTAGCCCCGCCCACGATGATTGTGATTGGTTTAAAGGCTCTGTAGAAGATTCTGTAGAAACAGCCCAGGCTCGTCGCTCTCCTACGGCTCGGTGTAAAAAGTCGATCCCTGTCTGTCTCATAAGAAACCATCCAAGACAAGATAAGATATATAAGATATTAAAAAAGATATATAAAATGTCAAAAAAGATATATAAGAAATAAGACCTGAGGGATCTATTAGTAACACAAATGTCATGCTAGGTTGTGGCGGCTGTGGCTCAGTGGTAGAGTGGTTGCCTGCCAATCGGAAGGTTTGTGGTTCGATCCACGCCCCTGCAGTCATTGTCGAAGTGTCCTTGGGCAAGGCACTGAACCCCTAGTTGCCCCCGGTGCTGCGCATCGGAGTGTGAATGTGTGTGAATGTTTATCTGATGAGCAGGTGGCACCTTGTACGGCAGCCCCGGCCACAGTGTATGAATGTGTGTGAATGGTGAATGTTCCCTGTAGATGTAAAAGCGCTTTGAGCAGTTGTTAAGACTGGAAAAGCGCTATATAAATACAGCACATTTACATTTACATTTACATTTGTGATGAAGCAAGGAAAACACTGTCATGGGCGTTTTAAAGGGCTCCGTCTGGACTCAAAATCATTGAGGATTTGGGCAGCGACCCCCCGTCCTACTATCGGCCATCTTGGCTACAGTTTGGTTAAAGCTGAGCCAACTCATGAAGGGCTGCTTTGTTTTTGCCCTCCAGGGGGGCGTCCCCGCAGTGCTATGACATCACATGAAAGCTTTGAATTATGGGCCTTGCAGCGGCGACCTTGCAGCTGAAGGATGGGGGAGTTAACCACATGCTGAACCCTGTCAGCAGGCAAACAACCAATCAGCACAGAGGAGCTGGGTGAGTCACATGACCTCCCTGTGATCAGCTGAAGGTTGGGATGGGATGTGATGTGTGACCCCAGTTCATGCTCAGTGACTCCATGAAGAATGACGTGATGATGATTAACCAGAACTACGCTATGTTTCATCAGAGGAACTCTTCAACATTAACATTCATTAATAAGATTCAATATTGCCAAATCCTGAAAAACAATTCAAATACTTTTAGCGTGTATAGAGCAGCATATCTCCACCAGACTCCATGTAAATAATCAGTACTTTTAGAGTGTATAGAGCAGCATATCTCCACCAGACTCCATGTAAATAATCACTACTTTTAGCGTGTATAGATCAGCATATCTCCACCAGACTCCATGTAAATAATCACTACTTTTAGAGTGTATAGAGCAGCATATCTCCACCAGACTCCATGTAAATAATAACTACTTTTAGAGTGTATAGAGCAGCATATCTCCACCAGACTCCATGTAAATAATCACTACTTTTAGTGTGTATAGAGCAGCATATCTCCACCAGACTCCATGTAAATAATGACTACTTTTAGTGTGTATAGAGCAGCATATCTCCACCAGACTCCATGTAAATAATCACTACTTTTAGTGTGTATAGAGCAGCATATCTTCACACATGAATTAAGAGTTTATTCCAACCAGACCAGAGTGGTGATTGACAGTAGAATAATAATACGTTTTCATGTTAAACTAAAAGGTCTCTCTCTCCCATGTTGTCGTCAGACACTTGGAACAATAATCTGAGTCTGTCAGCAGCAGAGAACAAATGTGACGGTGCATAACATGCAGGATCTGCTTCACCGAAATGAGATCTTATCCTCAATCCTCGTTCCACTCGCTGTGATGTCAAGTCTGGATGTTACAGTCTGGATGTTATGGTCTGGATGTTGTAGTCTGGATGTTCTAGATAGTCTAGATGTTATAATCTGGATGTTATAGTCTAGATGTTATAGATAGTTTGGATGTTATAGATAATCTGGATGTCATAGATAATCTGTATGTTATAGACTGGATGTTATGGTCTTGATGTTATAGATAGTTTGGGTGTCAAAGATAGTCTGGATGTTATAGTCTGGATGTTGTAGA
Source organism: Etheostoma cragini (assembly GCF_013103735.1). NCBI lineage: Eukaryota > Metazoa > Chordata > Actinopteri > Perciformes > Percidae > Etheostoma > Etheostoma cragini. The sequence goes on from NW_023268352.1 coordinate 43,695, forward strand.
TAGTCTGGATGTTATAGTCTGGATGTTATATTCTTGATGTTATAGTCTGGATGTTATGGTCTGGATGTCATAGTCTGTCCGGATGTTATAGTCTCGATGTTATAGCATGGATGTTATATTCTTGATGTTATAGTCGGGATGTTATGGTCTGGATGTGATAGTCTGGATGTTATAGATAGTCCGGATGTTATAGATAATCTGTATGTTATAGTCTGGATGTTATATTCTTGATGTTATAGTCTGGATGTTATATTCTTGATGTTATATTTTTGATGTTATAGTCTGGATGTTATAGTCTGGATGTTATATTCTTGATGTTATTGTCTGGATGTTATAGTCCGGGTGTTATAGATAGTCCGGATGTTATAGTCTGGATGTTATAGCCTGGATGTTATATTCTTGATGTTATAGCCTGGATGTTATATTTTTGATGTTATAGTCTGGATGTTATATTCTTGATGTTATCGTCTGGATGTTATAGATAATCTGGATATTATAGTCTGGATGTAATGTGCAGGAACAGCTTGTTCCTGTTACATAAAGAGATGCTGCAGCTAAGAAAGGAGGCCATGCTGCAGCGTTGTTAGGGGCAACCATTTCAAGTGAAGAAACATGTTGTCATGGTAACAAGAACTGCATGTTTTAAATAGATCACACACAGACAAAACGCACACACACATACTGTATGTACACACACACATGCAAACACACACAAACGCAAATACACGTACACACAAACAAACACAAACAAACACAAACATAAACACAAACACACAAACAAACACAAACACACGCACACACACACACACACACGCAAACACACACACGCACACACACAGACACGCACACACAAGCAAACACACAC
>NW_023268352.1:44659-46630 GCF_013103735.1 Etheostoma cragini
CCCCCCCCCCCCCAGATGTTGTAGCATCCATCACCTCTGCAGAAACTTGGGAGGCTCTGCCGCAGTCTGTGTGTGTGTGTGTGTGTTTGTGTGTGTGTGTGTGTAATTTTTTGTGCGTTGTAGCTGTGTGTATGTGTGTGCGTGTGTATGACAAGTTAAGTGTTAGCAATATGTGTGTGTGTTTGTGTGTATGTGTGTGTGTGTGTGTGTGTGTGTGACAGGTTAAGTGTTAGTAATATGTGTGTTTGTGTGTATGTGTGTGTGTGTGTGTGTGAGTCACCGCTGCATCTCCTACACCAGAAACTGTTTCACAGTGCTGTCCTTCAAACAGGTTTCACACAGTTGCATAGCAACAGCAATTGCCGTGACGGCGCCTCCCACAGACAGACAGGGAGTGTTTCCAGCGAGGGACACCTCCCCCCGTCTGTATCTCCACCGTCCCCGACAGCGAGGGACACGCATGGGACACCTCCCCCCGTCTGTATCTCCACCGTCCCCGACAGCGAGGGACACGCATGGGACACCTCTCCCCATCTGTGTCTCTGCTGTCCCCGACAGCGAGGGACACGCATGGGACACCTCCCCCCGTCTGTGTCTCTGCTGTCCCCGACAGCGAGGGACACGCATGGGACACTGCCCACTGTCACTGCCCCCCCATCTGTGTCTCCTCACTTCTTGATCAGATGATCCAGAGACATCGTTGCCAGGCAACAAACCCAACTCGGAACAGCAAGCTGAGGTCAGACCTACAGCATTACAGCTGCTGAGGTTACCGTGGTGACAGCACAGCGAGAACAACCAATCACATCACTTCTATCCTAAATATCTGTTACATAAGAATTCATTTTGAGCAGCAGCAGTGATCATTGTCTGTCTCTGGAGGATAAAAGGATGAATATTCATCCCTCCGTCAGCAGATGAATGGATGAATATTCATCATTTTATTAGCAGATGAAAGGATGAATATTCATCCCTCCGTTAGCAGATGAATGGGTGAATGTTTATCACTCCGTTAGCAGATGAAAGGATGAATATTTATCATTCCGTTAGCAGATGAAAGGATGAATATTCATTACTCCATTAGCGGATGAAAGGCTGAATATTTATCACTCTGTTAACAGATGAAAGGATGAACATTTATCACTCCGTTAGCGGGTGAGAGGATGAATATTCATCCCTTCATTAGCGCATGAAAGGATGAATATTCATCCCTCCATTAGCGGATGAAAGGATGAATGTTCATCCCTCCGTCAGCAGATGAAAGGATGAAAATTCATCCCTCCATCAGTGGATGAAAGGATGATTATTTATCAGCCCTTTAATCCCCAGTCACTCGGTCTCAGTGCAGAAACAAGTCCAAAATGTTCTTTACATTTTTATAAGCACATGTTGAAAGAGGCTGATTATCATGAACCTGGACCCTATGAACCTGGACCCTGTAAACCTGGACCCTTGGACCAGTGGTTGATTATTATAAACCTTGACCCTGTGAACCTGGACCCTAGGACCAGGGGTTGATTTTTATGAACCTGGACCCTCTGAACCTGGACCCTCTGAGCCTGGATCCTAGGACCAGTGGTTGATTATTATGAACCTGGACCCTATGAACCTGGACCCTATGGCCACTGGTTGAGTATTAAACTAGACCCTATTAACCTGGACCCCATGAACCTGGACCCTATGTCCAGTGGTTGATTCTTATGAACCTGGAGCCTATGCACCTAGACCCTATGGCCATGGGTTGAATATGAACCTGGAACACGGCCAATAACCAAAGATCTGGATCAGCGGAACACCTCTAACGTTATTTCCTGTTGAAACCTGCGTGAGGAAAACGTTAGCTTCAAAACCAAAGATGTCCACGAGGGAACGAAATCATCGGTGGACTGTTTCACTGCTGAGAAACTGAATATGTAAAAATACAGTACATACATATATATATATATATATATATATATATATATATATATA
>NW_023268352.1:46730-51802 GCF_013103735.1 Etheostoma cragini
TGTTGTGGCTGTGATGCAGGGGGGCAGGGGATGGAGGGGTGGCATGGTGCAGGGAGGCAGGAGGCTGGGAGGTGGCGTGGTGCAAGGGGGCGGGGGGGCCTTGGCTGTTGTGGTGGATGTGCGGGTGGTTCCTGGTAGAAACCGATGCTGTGTGAGTCTGCAGAGGCTGGGGTGGAGGGAGCGGCGGCTCGGGGGGCGGGGGAGCCGGCGGCGGCGCTGGGGGGGCAACGGGCTGGCGGTCCAAACGCAGGTCCTTGTTCTCGCGGCTGAGCCGGTCCAGCTGCACTTCCAGCTCCTCGATGCGGTGCCGCTGTGTCTCCAAAAGCTTCTGCTGGCTCTCGATGATGTTGTTCAGCTCCAGGAGGTACTCCACGGCCCGGTTAGGGCTCTCTGGGCTCGCCTGGCCCGGGTCTGGGTTAGCATCCATGACTAGCTCTGCTCAGAGTTAGCACGCAGGCTAATGGCGTGCTAAGGTTTCCTATGCTAACGTCTAACCGCTGTCAGCTGTTGGATCCAGGCTGTACCTGAAGCTAAATGCTAACTGCTAAGTATCACCTGACTCTAACTACAACTGCTAGTCTTTTTTTATTGAATGAAAGCACGTAATAATCTCTGCTATTAATGCTGCTTTATGATTGAAGTTGTAATCATTAATATTCTAAATGTCAACACAGAGAAGAATCTGGAACAAAACTACGACGACGTCTCACTTAACACAACGGAAGAGAAGCTGGACTCTTCTACCAACTCTACAACCTAAATGTCTAAAGAACTACGGCCCCTGGCCCGGGGCCCTACACCCTAAAGACTAATCTACGCTTCACCCTCCCCCCCACCAGAGGTGAGTGGGGGGGAGAGGACTTCTTCTTCTACTTGTGATGTAAAGATCAAGATGGCGCTGGCCCTCGCTTGCTCCAATTAGAGAGCTTCATCAAGTCATGGTGCATGCCCCGGTTCAGTGAGTCAGGGGTTGGTGGGGGGGGCCACAGCCATTACGTGGTAAAGAACCCAACAACCTCAGAGAACAGGCTGAGGGAAGGGGGGAGTGTGGGTCAGGGACTCAGACGTCATGCAGGAAATCCCAACATGTGTTTCCGGGAAGCAGACGTGGAAACCCCAGCGGACGGAGACCCCACCCCAGCATCGTCCAGCGACCCAAAGACCGCCCGGGGAGAGTTTTAAAGTGGAAAATGATCTGTAACCAGTCCGAACTCCCAACCAGCGGTCAGAATATATCTAATCCCTGGTCAGATTAAAAACCGTGGTGGCATTTCTCCAGTTGAAGAGTTTTCTGAAAAGGAAACAAGACGCCAGCTGAGACCGTCTCCGTCAACAACCACACCCAAAGACCCACAGGAAGAGAAAGTAAAGTGGTGGAAGATCATCTCCGGGGGGGCGTGGGTTCAGCTGCAGGACTCGGCCCGGCGACCTGCCGGCGCTCCGTCACACCAGGTGATGTTGTCAGGGAAAGGGCCATGACGTCAGGTGGTTGTCTTCTCTCTGATCCAGCGAGCCCTCCTGGACTCTGCTTCAGTTGGGTCCCGTGGGACAGATCTCCAGATTCTTCTTCATGTAGAACATCCATCACATGAAAGAGAAGGAAAGAAAACACATGAACCCATGCTACGTTTACAAAGTATTGGGTCCCTTTAATCAGTACTAAGTATCTATCCATCCACCCATCCACCCGCACATCCATCCATCCATCCACCCATCCAAAACACAAGACTTCAGGAAACACGTCTTTATATCCTGGAGGAGTTAAAAACCTGAACCTGAATATGAGCCTGAACCTGAACATGACTATGAACCTGAACCTGAATGTGAGACTGTGCAACTGCAGACCTGATGTGCAGACCGACCTGTACCTGTAACGTTGTGTACCGTCACGTCCCTCCAGCCCACACACCGTCCTTCTAGTTCATAAATATCCCTGTGTATTCCTGTGTATTCCTGTGCATTCCTGTATATTCCAGTATATTCCTGTGTGTCCCTGTGTATTCCTGTGCATTCCTGTGTATTCCTGTGCATGTTTGAAGAGTTGTTCTGTGTGTTCCTGTGTACTCCTGTATATTCCTGTGTGTTCCTGTGTATTCCCGTGTGTCCCTGTGTGTTCCTGTGTATTCCTGTGTGTTCCTGTGTATTCCTGTATATTCCTGTGTATTCCTGTATGTTCCTGTGTATTCCTGTATATTCCTGTGTATTGCTGTGTGTTCCTGTGTATTCCTGTGTATTCCTGTGTATCCCTGTGTATCCCTTTTTATTCCTGTGTGTTCCTGTATATTCCTGTGTATTCCTGTGGGTCTCTGTGTATTCCTGTGCATTCCTGTGTATTCCTGTGTATGCATGTGTGTCCCTGTGTGTTCCTGTGTATTCCTGTGTGTTCTTGTGTATTCCTGTATATTCCTGTGTATTGCTGTGTGTTCCTGTGTATTCCTGTGTATCCCTGTGTATTCCTGTGTATGTTTGAAGAGTTGTTCTGTGTGTTGCTGTGTATTCCTGTATATTCCTGTGTATTCCTTTATATTCCTGTATATTCCTGTGTATTCCTGTGTGTCCCAGTGTATTCTTCACTCTCAGAAAATTAAGTACATAATTGTACGTTTAGGGGTACAATGGCTTGTCACTGGGGCTGTACCCTCAAGGGTACAAAAACTGTACCCTTGAGGGTTGCTTGGGAACACATATGTACCTTTTGACCCTCAAAAAGGTACATATATGTTCCTTGAGGTCCAACAATGAGCCCTACGGGGTACGTTAGTATAGATTGTACCTTGGGGGACAGAAATGGACCCCTACTGTACCCTTATTTCTGACAGTGTTGTTTATGTTTGAAGAGTTGTTCTGTGTGTTCCTGTGTATTCCTGTGTATTCCTATGAATTCATTTGTATTCCTGTGTATTCCTGTGTATTCCTGTGTATCCCTGTATATTCCTGTATATTCCTGTGTATTCCTGGTTATTCCTGTATATTCCTGTATATTCCTGTGTATTCCTGTGTTTCCCTGTGTGTTCCTTTGTATTCATGTGTAGTACTGTGTATCCCTGTGTATTCCTGTGTATTGCTGTGTGTCCCTGTGTATTCATGTACATTCCTGTGTATTCCTGTGTATTCCTGTGTGTGTTTGAATAGTTGTTCTGTGTGTTGCTGTGTATTCCTGTGTATTTCTGTGTGTTCCTGTGTATTCCTGTGTATCCCTGTGTATTCCTGTGTGTTGCTGTGTATTCCAATGTATTCCTGTGTATCCCTTTGTATTCTTGTGTGTTGCTGTGTATTCCTGTGCGTTCCTGTGTATTCCTGTTTATCCCTGTGTATTCCTGTGTATTTCTGTGTGTTCCTGTGTATTCCTGTGTATCCCTGTGTATTCCTGTGTGTTGCTGTGTATTCCAATGTATTCCTGTGTATCCCTTTGTATTCTTGTGTGTTGCTGTGTATTCCTGTGTATTCCTGTGCGTTCCTGTGTATTCCTGTTTATCCCTGTGTTTTCCTTTGTGTTCCTGTGTATTCCTGTGTATTCCTTTGTATTCCTGTACATTCCTGTGTATTTCTGTGTGTGTTTGAAGAGTTGTTCTGTGTATTCCTGTTCATCCCTGTGTATTCCGGTGTGTTGCTGTGTATCCCTGTGTATCCCTGTGTATTCCTGTGTATTCCTGTGTGTTCCTGTGTATTCCTGTGTGTTCCTGTGTGTTCCTGTGTATCCCTGTGTATTCCTGTGTGCTGCTGTGTATTCATGTGTATTCCTGTGTGTGTTTGAAGAGTTGTTCTGTGTGTTGCTGTGTGTGTATTTGCTGCTGTAGCACTGACGTTTCCCAATTTGGGATCAATGAAGTCCATCTAATGTAATCTATTCGACACACACACATGCATGCACAACAAACACAGGCATGCACACACACACATATTCATGCACGCACGCCCACACACATGCACACACACACGCACGCTTCCGCCCGCACGCACGCACACACACGCGTGCACGCTTCGACTTACACACTCACGCAAACACGCACACACAAATGTTGTGTACTATTACACGGCTACAGCCCACACATATCTGACACACATAAAACTTACAAAGCACACACACAAACACAGACACACACACACACGCACACACACACGCACATATACACACACACACGCGCACGCGCACACACACACACACACACACATGTACACACACATGCACGCACTGCAGCAGAGTCTCACAGGTTTCTGCAGAGGTGATGGAGGGATGAAGAGCATTATTGATCCGTCCCTCTCTCTGCCGCTGTCATCATCATCATCTTCATCATCTTCATCTTCATCTCTCCAAATTAAAAACACACTCCTGCTCCGTTTTTCTTCCCCAGTGGTGATCAATCCATCCCTTCTTCTTCTGCTCTCTGTTCCTGCGTGTATCCTCTGCCCCCCTCTCTTCTGCAGGCCCTCCTCCTCCTCCTCCTCCTCCTCCTCCTTCCTCTTTTTCCTCTTGTTGCCGAGTCAACCTCTTCCTAATTATCATTCCTCTGCGCCTGGCGGCCGCTGCAGTGCTGGTGAGGCTGCGTGTGAACGCTCGATGATCCGGGTGTTATCTCTGCTACGGCTGCAGCTTCTCTCCTCCGCTGGTCTGCCGGAGAGAGAGAGGGAGAGAGAGAGAGAGAGAGAGAGAGAGATGGATGGGGAGAAAGAAGGACGGAGGGAGGAGGTGTCGAGTGCAGACGGGCAGCTGGAGAGATGATGGATGGATGGAGGAGGAGGAAACAGAAGAGTGGAGAAGGAAGGAGGAGAGAAGAGGGAGGAGGTAGGGAAACTGTGGGTCTGTGTGTGTGTGTGTGTGTGTCGGTAGAAGAGAGGATGAACGTGCCGCGTCACACAGAGACACACACAGTGGAGACATATCACCGAGGTGGAACTGGAACTACAACCAGGCTGGAATGGGAACATGGTCACTGCTTAGCAAGAGAAAGGAGACGCCGTGTACGCATAAACACACACACACACACACACACACACACACACACGCACACGCACACGCACATGCACACGCACACGCACGCACGCACACACACTCACACGCACACGCACGCACG
>NW_023268352.1:51902-58985 GCF_013103735.1 Etheostoma cragini
TTTTTGGTCCCCACAAATGTAGCTATACCTAGACCACACATACACACACACACACACACACACACACACACACACACATAGAGAGAGACACACACACACACACACACACACACACAAACACGCACACGCACACACACACACAAACACACACACACACACACACACACACACACACACACACACCTCTGAGTCCAGGTCTACACACACAACACTGAGCCAGTAACATGGTCTTTGGCAGGATTACACATAATATGTGGAGCATTATAATCCATGTGTTTTCTTCTCACTAGGCCGATTTATATTTTTTAATAAGATGTTAGTCATGATGTTAGTCATGATAAGACTAAGACTTTAATTTTCAGTTCATACATATGATCTAATAGTGGTGTTGCATGTGTTACAGGACACAGTTAGCATGTCTGTCAGTGTGTAATTTACTCCTTCAGCAACGGCATGGACATGGACTCGGGCTTTGGCGAGCCCAGACCGTCCATCTCGAAGAGCTGTTGAACAGATAAACCATCACCATTTCCTGTCTGTACTTCCTGTACGGTGCTGCAGTCGGACTGCAACACCTGCTGCTCTCTGGACTCAAACTCACAAAGACCCGTTGGTGTCTCTAAGGGACTCACTGGCAGAGCTGTAAGACCACGTAGTAGGGAGAGGGACAACGGGGGAGGGACAACGGGAGAGGGACAACGGGAGAGAGACAATGATAGAGAGACAACGGGAGAGGGACAAAAGTAGAGAGACAGCAGTAGAGAGACAGCAGTAGAGAGACAACAGTAGAGAGACAGCAGTAGAGTGACAGCAGTAGAGAGACAACAGTAGAGAGACAACAGTAGAGAGACATCAGTAGAGAGACAACAGTAGAGAGACAACAGTAGAGTGACAATAGTAGAGAGACAGCAGTAGAGAGACAACAGTAGAGAGACAGCACTAGAGCGACAGCAGTAGAGAGACAACAGTAGAGAGACAGCAGTAGAGAGACAGCAGTAGAGTGACAGCAGTAGAGAGACAGCAGTAGAGAGACAGCAGTAGAGAGACAACAGTAGAGAGACAGCACTAGAGCGACAGCAGTAGAGAGACAACAGTAGAGTGACAGCAGTAGAGAGACAGCAGTAGAGAGACAGCAGTAGAGAGACAGCAGTAGAGAGAACACAGTAGAGAGACAGCAGTAGAGAGACAGCAGTAGAGAGACAGCAGTAGAGAGACAGCAGTAGAGAGACAGCAGTAGAGTGACAGCAGTAGAGTGACAGCAGTAGAGAGACAGCAGTAGAGTGACAGCAGTAGAGTGACAGCAGTAGAGAGAACACAGTAGAGAGACAGCAGTAGAGAGACAGCAGTAGAGAGAACACAGTAGAGAGACAGCAGTAGAGAGACAGCAGTAGAGAGACAGCAGTAGAGAGACAGCAGTAGAGAGAACACAGTAGAGACCCCTTATACCAAAATGCTGCTGGCTTGATCTTGGCTCTGATTGGCTGCTTGTTATTGTCTGCAGGACATCAGATCTCATATCAGAGAGTAACAACAGACATAGAGTCTGCTACACAACACAACAACAAACAGCAGCATGTCTCCCAATGCCAAACTTCCCTAATGTCCCTCGTCTTCCCCAGAAGATCCTGAACGGGACATGCAGGGATGTTGGACAACATGTTCTCCGTCCCATCTCGTCCAATACGGACGCTTGGTTGTTTGTCTTTAGTGTTGGTAGTAAAGAATCTGCTAAATAATCCATGCGCAAACAATCATTTGCTGCGTAAATACAAGCATTTAAAATCCAAACCAACAGTGATATTTGCAGATTTATGGCACAGAACTCCACTTTCTTCCATGTTTTCTTAGCTTCACCTTTATACTGAAAACGGATACATGTCTAAGTACATGAAGCTATTATACATGTCTAAGTACATGAAGCTATTATACATGTCTAAGTACATGAAGCTATTATACATGTCTAAGTACATGAAGCTAGTATACATGTCTAAGTACATGAAGCTAGTATACATGTCTAAGTACATGAAGCTAGTATACATGTCTAAGTACATGAAGCTAGTATATATGTATAAGTTCATGAAGCTAGTGCACATGTGTAAGAAGAGGAAGCGTGTCCTGCTGAAGGAAGAAGAGCAGAAACCAGCAGCAGGACAGAGGGACAGAATGGACTCACCGAGGAAGAAGAAGCAGATCAAAGAGGGACGGACGGCCATGTTTGGACTCTGATGGATCACCGCTACCTCTCCACCAGGAACCAGGAACTTGGCAACTTGGCACTTCTTTTCTCTTTATCCCTCAACCACAGAGTTTTTAAAGGACATTTTACTTCTACATCCAAGGTGAAAAGGCAGATATTAAAAGACGATTTCTGGAAAGTATTTATCCTTATCAGATTAGCCGAAAAAAGACTCTTTAGGACTGTTGGATTTGTTCATGCCCCCTACCAAAGAGAAGCGTCTTCTGGTCTCTAACACTAGTTCCAAGAAGCTCTTCATTATCTCCCGTTCTACAAAGATGTGTTTAAACTGGAGAAGCTGTTATGTGAATGTGAGCCAGTGTGTACTCAGTGTACTGCAGTTAGAGAAGGATGATACCCTGCAGAGTGCCTTTCACTTCCTTGTTAAAGTTAAGGTTTCTCATTTCACTGGAGTCTTTATTCTTCAGTGTATTTTATTTGCATCTTTTCTTGGGTTGCATGTCATGGATCTCTCTGGGCCACCGTACATTTGTCCCAAATGGAGTTTCTTTTTACATCTTTTATCTATAATTAGGGTCTGAGTAGAGACTTTGGTTGGTGGAGGCCCCAATGACATCCCTCTGTACATGAATACTCATTCTGACAGGCTTAATTTACTCAAACAGGTAAAACACTGTAATGTATCACAAGTGGTGACCATTAACATCCGGGCCCAGTTTCTCAAAAGTTTTATTGTGGATCAAAGAGAATTGAATTGAATGGATTTGGAATTCCATCTTTTACTATCCAGGATCACCTGATCCACCTTACTCTATTTTAGTTTTTAAAGGAACATTGGGTTGGATGACTGGGATCCAAATATCAAATGTCAGGAACCAACCCCTGTTTCCCGGAGCCTTATGGGAGCAAAGCATCGCCTACAGGCTCAGTACAGAACTACAGCTAGGATACACACCTGAGTGAGTTTAAATTTGAAGAAACAGAAACATTTTAAATTTCCTTATTTTGTTACAAAAATAGTAATATCCAATAGTGTAAAATCTTGTAGAGGACTGACAGCGGCTCGTCCCCTCTCTGACTGGAGGAGCTGGATCTCGTCTCTGCTTTCTGCTGCAGGGTACACACCATTTGTGCTGCAGGTTCAATTTGAAAGATCCCAACTGAACTCATCTGATTTATGTGGATCACATAGAAAAATGAAAATCCCAAAGGACAAGTTTGATACGGATCAAACGTGACATCCGATGACGTGCTCTGACCTTAGCTCAAAATCTCTTTTTTGCCTTTGAGAAAACCATTTCCAATATTTGATCAAGTCTGGGACTGAATCGGCTCGTTAGCGTCACAAAGTCCAGGTCAGACAAAGTGGCCCTTGCGTTGTAGTCTCCTAGATGTGTGAAAGATAGAAGCCATCTCTGGCTGGTGTTATCTCTGGCTTTACAGGAAGCCTCTTGGACCCTCACCCCAACAGGAAGTCAGCCATATTCATTCACTACTTTACTGAAATATACAATGTACATATATAAATACCCATTTCAAAATTTACAATGTATGTATATAAATATATGATGGAATCACCTCTGCTTTCATAAAATGAAGAAAAAACGTTCCCTTCTGTATTAGTGATGGTTTTGCATTAAAGATTTTACAGGTGTAATTTAATTTAGAATGTAATTATTATTCACAGCCCAAACCATGTTTAATTGATTAGTAAAACTATTTTCATTATGATTTACTAGGGTTAAGTACTTAATGTTGTCTTCTTCTCAAAATTAAAAAATAAACACTTTTTATCAATGTTTTCAACTTTTTGTTACGTTTATGTCCTTTTTTCAACCCTTTTGACGTTATTTTTTCAATGTTTGTCACTTTTTTTTACACTTTCAACACTACGTCACACTAACCTTTTTAGTTTTATAGTTACTTTTGGAATTTATGGTCAAAAAAACTAATTTATATGAAATTATACCTAATGTTTGATTTAGAAAAGCTGAAATTAGGAATTACTAGTACAGGAATGGATGTTGATGAATAATCACAGACTGGAATATGTCAACGTTCACTCAACTGCTCAGTATTAATAGAACCCTTATCCATTCATTTGGAGTCCTGGGAGGTTTTCTCCTGAAGCGGTGTAGTAACAGGGTCTACCAGGAGATGGCAGCACACCCAAACACATTTCAGACCCCTGGAGCTCCGGCTGATGACGTAGAGTTGGTCTGGAAGACACTGATTTACCTGGGTAGTCCTACTGTCAGCTGATGATGAAGAGTTGGTCTGGAACACCTTGATTTACCTGGGTAGTCCTACTGTCAGCTGATGATGAAGAGTTGGTCTGGAAGACACTGATTTACCTGGGTAGTCCTAGTGTCATCTTTTGAAATGCAGCCAAGTTATTTTGCACAGTGTTCAGCAGAACTCTCCAACGTTAACCATGAAACCTTTAGATCCAGAACCAAAGAGAAGGGCTCCAGTTTTCCAAGAGAAGTATTGATATTATCATCATCCAATACAGAGCTCTTCAACTAGACACCAGTTTACAAAGGATCCAAAGCTGACTAGCAGTAGTATACACAGGACATATATGTATTTACATGTATATATCTACAGTGGGGTTGTAGAGTTTAGGCACCCTGGGTAAAAATGTGTATTAATGTCATAAAGAAGAAAGAAAAGATGAAAAATCTCCAAAATGCGTCAACTGACAGATTAGACGTTCATACAATATGTCACAAAAAGTTAGATTTTAATTCATCTTTTACACTTTCATCATAACAGAAAACTACAAGATGGCGTCTGCTAAAGTTTGGGCCCCTTGCAGCCCAAACTTTCCATGAGTGACTTCATCTTTTAAAGAAGTACCAAGTTCCTGGTTTTTGGGGGGTGGTGTGAGGAGGGACTGCATCTTTTAAAGAAGACCCAAGTTCCTTGTGTGCCAGTGAAGAAGGAAGAGTCCCAACATGGCCGTCCGTCCCTCTTTGATCTGCTTCTTCTTCCTCGGTGAGTCCACTCTGTCCCTCTGTCCTGCTGCTGGTTTCTGCTCTTCTTCATTCAGCAGGACACGCTTCCTCTACTTAGACATGGATACTAGCTTCATGTACTTACACATGGATACTAGCTTCATGTACTTAGACATGTATACTAGGTTTATGTACTTAGACATGTATACTAGCTTCACGTACTTATACATGTATACTAGCTTCAAGTACTTATACATGTATACTAGCTTCATGTACTTATACATATACATACTACTATATTAATGTTTGTTCTGATTCAAGAACAACAATAAATATCGCCATGCTTCACCCACCATTTGTTGTTTGTGTTTTGTTTTCAAATGAGGAGACTATTCTTTCACGGATTATTTAAGTTACCTTAATGAACCTTTGAACTGCGGGACATTGGGTCTTTTTGGGGCCGGGGTTAAGTGTGTGGGAGTGTTTATGGTCAGGTTGAATATGTTTGTATGACGGACTACGTTGTTTTGTTTCAATACACTTTGTGAAACTCATATATATGTTTTCCTTCGTCTATGGACAGGTTTATTAATCTCACTTAACGGTATTCAGAGGGGTTCTGGTGGATGACTTAGTTGTGGTTTACTTACTTAGCAGGGGTAGGTTGTATATAGCCATTTTATTGACATCGGAGATCCGCTCATTACCTTAATTTTATGCGTTGTACTTCTCCATATGTATTTCCTCATGTGCCTTTCCTCTTAATGCGGGACTCCCACGACCCGTTTTTTTCTGCTATTGAGCCGTCACCACCCGTAAGCGTATCATTGACTGCCATTCATTTTGGCTGAGTTCCCGGGCATTGACCTGAATTATTGTTGTTCCTATCGTTGCTGCCCTCGGAGACGGGGAAACGCTTTGTTCTGCTCTTCTCGCAGGCAAACTCCAAGCGCCTCTTATTCACGCTCCTTCGGCATCTCAATTCTGCCACTTGATTAGTTCTGTAAGCGACTTCCTTCTTGTCTAACCTTTTTTCTGCTGCCCCCCCCTCTTTCCAAGTTAGTATTGTCGTGCACGGGGCATGCAGATGCACTTTTTGCGGCATTTCCTGGCTTCTCGTCGCAGCATTTCCTTTTTTCTACGTGCTCTTTGTCATTCTGCTGTTCACGACGCAGCTCCCTCCGTGGGTTTGGCGGTTGCTGACGGGGTCATGGTTCGCTTTCGCTTAGCCCTCGGGATTCTGTGATCTGGCACAGAGTCCGGTCTCCTTCGACATTCCATGACCTACAACCCATTGTCGTGGCTAACTTACTTTTGGGGGCACAAATGGTCACAAGTCCAAACTCATTTACTCAAACACAGCTGAAGAAGACCTCTTTAATAAAGAAATTCAGACACTCGGCTTTCTTTAGCGACAGACTACTTAGAGAGCTGTGCTTTTGATACTACAGCATCACTGGTGAGGTTTAAGTCCAACAGACTGAAACCTGAGGCCTTCAGTCTTCAGTACAGGGCAGACCGATAGACCAACAGCAAGTAACACCACTGATTCTACCTGCCGCAGACAGGTGGAGAGGTAGCTATGGTTACCTGTTATCAGCTTACTGTCAGAGGACAGATAGTTAGTCAGACACTACAGGCCTGTCCCTCACGGTCAGACCCTACAGGCCTGTCCCTCACGGTCAGACCCTACAGGCCTGTCCCTCACAGTCAGACACTACAGGCCTGTCCCTCACAGACAGACTCTACAGGCCTGTCCCTCACAGTCAGACTCTACAGGCCTGTCCCTCACAGTCAGACACTGCAGGCCTGTCCCTCACAGTCAGACACAATCAGAAACTACAGGCCTGCCAGTTTTATGACCTTATCTTCTAATTTGTGGGCTCCACTGTCAATCTTTCCCACGTGGGCCCAATGGGGAGTGTG